>NC_088339.1:12132500-12315000 GCF_036884655.1 Musa acuminata AAA Group | reverse complement strand
AGAATTGAGAGCAAAAAAGTAGAAAAACTTTATTGTAATCTTGTGAGAAGTCCTCTAAAAGTTCTAAGTGTTAGTATAGTTTTAGAGAGGAGTGAAGGCGGTTGTAAAGGTTGTCTCCTGAACCTATGAAAAGGAGAAGAGGGGTGTAAAAGGATAGTTGATCTTCACCCATTAAAAGAAGATCGATAGTAAAAGTCAATGGCCTCGACGGAAGAGGAATCGGTAGAGTGGATGTTGGTCATGACAACCGATCCACTATAAATTGGTTTGCATTTCGTTTTGAGCAATTTACCTTTACTACAAACTACTTTACCTTCTTATTGCTTTCTCTACATTCCTATATGGTTTCTTAGTTAATATCTTTACAAAACAGTTTTCGTCGGAATTGGGTTTAATCTAAATGAAGATTTTTGAAACTGGTAATTTTTTCCGCTGCACTAATTCACCCCCCTCTTAGTGTCGACTCGATCCTAATAGTACTGCCCAAACACAATATTTAAGAGACTGTCAAGTGGTGGTACCGCCAGTTTGAGCAGTGGTATCGCTCAGACATAGTCCCCCAAGCGGTGGTACCACCAGGACTTGGGAAACCCGGGATGAGACCTTTTTTTTGCTCCAATTTTGAAGTCATTTGGGGTCTATAAATACCCTAGTGATTCCTGCATGAAGTAGTAAGAATTGAGCATGAAATTGAGTTGAAAAAGGGGCAAAAATACTTGAGAAAAAAATTGGGAATCTCTCTTAGGATTTAAGATCACTTCTTCCTAGTATTTAGAAGTTTATCTAAAGGGAGAAGTGAGGTCTAAAAAGATAGGCTTATAAGGGTTGTCTCCTAAACCCATGAAAAGGAGAAATAGTGTAAAAGGGTAGTTAATCTTTATCCAACGAAGGATGATCACTAGTGGATGCCGGTGGCCTCGATGGAAGAGGAATCAGGAGTGGATATAGGTCACGATGATCGAACTACTATAAAACTTGGTTTGCATTTCTATTTTTGCTATTTACCTTCAGTGTAAATTGCCTTACTTGCTTTACTTCCACTATGCTTACGAATACGCTTTTAAAGTTAAATATTTCCTATATGGGCTTTGTCGATATGAGCTTTTATCGAATGAGATTTTCGAACTGACGTGATTTATCTACTGCACTAATTCACCCCTCACCCCCCCCCCCCTAGTGTCGACTTGATCCTAACAGGTGGTATCAAAGCTATGTTTTTTTTTCTCATTTGGTTTAACACCCAAGAGAAATGGCTCTTTTCGGCTTTCAAGAGGGTCACTCTATCATTCGTCCTCCTATGTTCAATGGGACAGACTATACTTATTGAAAAACTCGGATAAGAGTTTTCTTGCTTTCGTTGAATCTCGTTGAATATTGATTTATGGAGTTTTCTTTAAATGCTAGAGCTATGAATGCTCTATTTTGTGCTTTGGATAAAATTGAATTCAATCGATTTTCTATTTGCGAAACGACTTTCAATATTTGGCACACTCTTGAAACCATATACAGAGGCACTAGTAGAGTAAAATATTCTAAGATAAATCTTTTGATGCATGATTTTGAATTGTTTCCTATGAAACCAAGTGAAACTATTAGAGACATGTACACTTGTTTTATGGATATCGTCAATGGTTTAAAAGCACTTGGTAAAAAAATTTTGAATCTTGAACTAATTAATAAAGTTTTATGATCACTTTCTAAAAATTAGAATTCGAAAGTAATGGCGATATAAGAATCAAAGAACTTGAACCGTTTCCTGACTGAAGAACTTATCGGGTCTTTGATGACCCATGAAATGACTTATATTGAACATGAGAACTACCTTCCAAAGAATAGGAAGGATTTGACACTTTGAACAATAGAATACTACTTAGGTGATGACTGACTCAAGTGATGATGATGATGACCTTGAACTTCTCACAATAAAGCTTAAAAAATTTTTAAAACAATAATCAAAGAACAAAAATGAACCTAAAAAGAAGAAGCTACAAAAGAAGAAGAAAACGCTCAAGGTGGCTTGGGATGAATCAAGTTCATCTGAAGATGAAGAATAAACCAACAAAGGCGAGGTGACAAACTATGCCTTAACGACTCTCGACAATGAGGTAAATGACTCACCCGAAACCCCCTTAGTTTATTTTGAAGTTACTTAATGCTTTTCATGAGTTGTTTTTAAATTAGTTAGTAAAAATTAAATAAAAGGGGATCATGCTTTTCTTTTTAGTGTTTTTGAAAAATTAAAAAAAATTGATCATGACAATCGCATGTTAGCTCCTAGCACTAAGTATGAAAAGTTAGATTCACTTAAAAAGAAAAAAATATTACTATAACAAATAAAATAATTTTGGTTAAAAATGCTTCAAGTTTAATGAAATCATGTATTGATGCATAATGATATAATGAAAATGTTAAAAAGTTTTGATACCATGCTTAATGATTTAATTATGTATAATGATTTGAAGTAATAATGATTTGAAATCATATGTTTTGGAATTATGTGTTATATTTTTTGATCTTGATGATTTTTGTGATAAATCTTATCTTTTGGTTTTAAACGATGATGTATATTTTTGTTTGGCATAAAAAAGACAAAGGCATGCTTGCATGAAATCAACCACAAAATTTGAAACTAAAGGAACTTGAGCTATTTTTAATCTATCTATGTTGCTTTCATTATATTATCTCTTGAAAGTGATTTTGATTATTTGAATTTGAATGAGTTTTTACCTATATCGTGATTTTGATTCCTCCGAATTATAACTTGAATTTTTTTATGAATCAAGATCTCTTATTATGTGTTCTTATATTATTTAAGAGGAGATTTTTTTATGAATCATGTTTTTTTTATCACTTTATGCATTAAACAATGATTTGAAATTATATTTCAAAAACTTGTTAGATGCACTTCTTCTTTTTGTTGATGACAAAGGGGGAGAAGGTATGATGATGATCATGCATGGTATGATGTAATTATGAATGATGACTTGGAATCATGCATGTAATGATGATTTTATATTTTAAAAATATACATGATGATTTGGTATTGTGCAAGCAATACTTATGATAATGATGCATGCAATGAAGAAATATTCATTATGAAATATTGCTTTGACTTGAATTCAAGATTCTATCAATATGGCATATTGATAGGGGGAGTTAAGGTTAACTTCGCCATCAATTAGTTGTTATCATAAAAAAGGGAGAGATTGTTGAATCCTGAATTTTAATGATGAAACCAATTGATGTGTTTGTCATCTAATGTGAGTTTAAGTGACGTAGGACTAGCTTAGATTAGAAAAGACAAATCGATTAAAAAAGGAGGAATCAGATGTTGGGTCGGAGCAAACATGTCAGAAGATTGGACATTAGGCCGGAGGATCGGTCGATGTGTCGGCAGAAGGCTTCAATCCATGAATTCGGGCATCGGTTCAAGAAGATCGGACATTGCGCCAAGGAGATCAGACGTTGTGAGAAAACAACATACTAATTGGGCAATACGCCAAAGGGGAGAATGATACGTCGAAGGATCGGATAAAGCGTCGGAAGAACTAATGACATACCGGACAACATATGATTCACTTGTAATCGATTATGTCTAGATCGAGCTAGTTTAGAGTTTAATTGAGTCAGTTTAGAATGTAATTAGGTCAACTCAATTAGGGGCCAATTGGGCCCAATTTTGGGTTGTGTTGGGCCAAGTGAAAGGCCCAAACAGTGATCCAACAAGTGGAACCGTCATGACACAATCTCTGAGACTGTGTCAGGCAGTGGTACTACTGGTCTGGTAGTGGTACTGCCCAATATCAGTGATACAGGCGGTGGTACCACCAGGACCCGAGAAACCCGGGATAAGACCTTTTTTGGCTCTAATTTTGAAGTCATTTAGGGTCTATAAATACCCCAGCTATTCCTGCATAGAGTAGTAAGAATTGAGCACGAAATTGAGTTGGAAAAGGGGAAAAAGTACTTAAGAAAAAAATTGGGAAACTGTTAGGACTCTAGCTTGGAGAGTCCTAATTGAGAGGGACATTTATGTAAAACTGTTAGGACTCTAGCCAGGAGAGTCCTAATTGAGAGGGACATTCTGTTAGGACTCTAGCTAGGAGAGTCCTAATTAAGAGGGGCATTCATGTAGGAGGTTTTTTCTTAGAGAAGAATTAGGAGTTGTAAGGGAATAGGAGTCTTGAGTAGGAGTCCTATTAGGAGTTAGGGTTTAGAAGCTCTATAAATAGCCATGTATTCCTTCTCTTTTCTTAAACAATAGATGAATATTTTCTGCAGCCTTTGAGCAGCAACTTGGAGGGAGGAACCCCCTATAGAGTTCCAAGGAGGCCGATCCCCTAAAGAGATCAACCCCAAGTTTAGAATCTACAAGGGTTCTAACACCTGGTATCAGAGCAACGTTCTTGGCATCTCACTGCCCTTCCACTGCCATCCATCAGCCCTCCACAACTGCCCAAAGCAATTCCCACAATTGCTTAAAAGATCGTCGCCGAATTCTGCCATCATCTCCACCACCGCGGATCATCCTTTGATCTCCCCGTGAATTGCAACAGGTTCTGGTTTCCTACCTTACTACTGCTGCAATTTAGTTATCCTTACTCGAAAATCCAAAAAAAAAAACTGTTCCTATATTGCTGCATAAACCTTTTGTCACAAAGTTTTCATCTCTACGACGAAAGATACATTGCAGAATTCCAGCCGCATAGTACCATCTGTTTGATCTTGCTACTATGCTTTTTCTATCCAAATTTCTATGAAATTTTTATGACATCTTTGAAACTTCCTAACAGCAGATTTCCCTTTGGTTTTTTCAAAAAATTCTCAATATAAACCATTGATCTTTTACGTCAAATCTGCTATACTTGAAAATCTACATTGTAAAATTTTAGCCGCATAGCACTATTTGTTTGATCTTGATACTATATTGTTTCTATCCAAATCTCTACGAAATTTTTATGATAGCTTTGACACTTCCTAACAGTGGATTTCCCTTTGGTTTCATCAAAATATTCTTAATATAAACCACTGATCTTTTACGTCCAATCTGTTATACCTAAAAATCTGTGCTGCAGATAATTTCAGCCGCATATTGTTGTCTTAACCCATCTATTTACAATCTTTTTTGAATGAAATTTCTTATACACTTCATAGATTATCTTGGCTTCCATCTAAGATTGATCTATTAAGAAATTCATCTCTAAAAACGATTTTATGTTACTGCAAATTTTTGTTGTAACCCGCTGAAATTTTTCGACGAGAATTCTGCAATCGCGACTTGCACCAATTTTCTTGATTAAATTAGATATCCTTGCTGTCATATAAACTGTGATTTTTCTATCAATTCCCTTCTCAATTCTCTCAAGTTTTTGGTGGAAATTACATCGAGAAACCGTTGTTTCTTCGACGAAAATTCTACTCTTACAAGATAGCACATGCTTGCTACAACTTCCACTGATTTCTATCAAACCTTTGCTACCATCTACCACAGATCCAAAACATTCATCCATAGCCCTAAAACTCTACCAAACCACACCTTCAAACTGCACCCAAAACAGCCACAAAACAAGCCTAAATCGTAGCCTACATCCATCGATCCACCAATCCTTTCAACCATCACTTCTCTCAACTATACATGCCTTTAACCTGACAACAAAAGAGAGATCTTAACATCATAGATTTGGAGGCATATACTATGGTATATAAGGAGGCAATCAATGCTAAATTCGAAGCCTTGGAGGCGTGAATGGAGGAAAAGATTCGGACGCTCTTTACCGAACTCAGATTGGGCCGACCACTAAGCCCGAAAAAATCATATCACGGAGAGAGCTTTGCCCAATCGCACCAGGCTCAAAGAGATGAGTTCCAAGGGAGGGGAGGCTCTATGATTGAACCCAACTATCCATGCATGAGAGTGGACTTCCCTAGATGGGAAGAAGGAGACCCGATTGGTTGGATCTCGCGCGCGAAGCGATATTTTCAGTACCATAAAATCGCGGATGCATCTATGGTGAAAATTACAGTTATACATCTTGAAGGGGATGCTATATAGTGGTTTGACTGGTTTGAACATACTTATGGAGTCCTTTCATGGCAACAATTCAAAGAAGGACTGCTGATCCGCTTCAGACCAACCGATTACGAGAATATTGATGGACAACTAGCAAAGATCCGACAAACTTCCACCATTCAGGAGTACCAAACCAGGTTTGAAAGGTTATCTAATCAAACTCATGATTGGTCTCAAAAACAGCTATTGAGGACCTTCATTGAGGGCTTGAAGCCATAGATCCTAGGAGAAGTTAAAGCGCGACAACCGTATACGCTTATGGCAGCCATCTCTTTCGCACGACATCAAGAGGAGAAATTGAACCATGAAGCTCGAAGGACTAGGGTCGCTCCTCAACCAGTAATATTGAAGCCCTTAGCCCCCCCTACTGTCGACCAAGTCCCTACACCAAAGAGGTTAACAAGAGAAGAGCTTCGGGAGCGATATGCGAAGGGGTTATGTTGGCATTGTGACGAGCCGTGGAGTCGTGAGCATCACTGTAGTAAAGGAGGACTTCTTATGATCGAACCGATAGAAGAAGAGGTCATTGAACATCCAAAAGAGAGCCTTGAACATGAAGAAGAAGATGCAGAAGAAGAGCCACAACCGACCGAAGTTACGGTACATACACTAGCTGGCTACTCAAACCCGCAAACGATGAAAGTTGGAGGCCTTCTCAAACAACAATCGATCACTATTCTCATCAACACGGGCAGCACTAATAACTTCCTAAATAGTATGGTTGTTGTCCATATAAACTTACCTATTGAGAATTGTAGCAGGTTTGTCGTTAAGGTCGCCAACGGACGGATTTTGAAGTGTGATCATAGGTGCCCGTAGGTGAAACTGTTGCTGTAGGACCAAGAGATAATTGCAGATTTCTTCCTCTTCCCTCTTGATGATCATGAGGCTATACTCAGAATTAAATGGTTGATGACATTAGGTGATATTTCTTAGAATTTTATGCAACTATTTATAAAATTTTACAGTAAGGAGAAACAGGTGATACTACATGGGAAACGTGAGGGCGACGTAACGATGATTTGCACACAACAAATGGAGAAGGTTTTGCATAAAGCATGCAGGGGCTTTTTGGTACAACTTGAGCAGCAAATTAAAGGAGAGCCAATAGAATTTGAAGTTCCAAACCTATTTCCTGTGCTTGCTGAATTTTCAGATATATTTGATGAGCCGCACAACCTACCTCTTACTCGTCGGTATGATCATTGTATAATGAATTTTCCAATCAAATCTCCAGCAAATACTCAGCCATATCGGTATCCACATCTCCAGAATGATGAAATAGAAAGGATTTTAAAAGAGATGCTTGAAACAAGAGTTATTCGGCCAAGTTATAACCTCTACTTTTCACCGGTGCTACTTGTACACAAGAAGGACGGAACATGGCGAATATACGTTGATTACCGAGCTCTCAATGGTATAACCATCAAGAACAAATACCTTATTCCAATAGCAGATGAATTGCTAGATGAAAGGGAGCACAAATCTTCACAAAGCTGGACCTTCGATCCGGGTATTATCAAATACGAGTGTATGAAGAAGTCATACCGAAAACCACCTTTTGAACACACAACGGCCACTACGAATTTTTACTTTCTTCAACAAAAGGTGAAATATCTTGGGCATATCATATCAGAGGACGGTGTGACGGTGGACCCCTTCAAAATTGAAGTAATGCAAAACTTGTCTACCCCAAGGAACATAAAATTGCTACATGGCTTTTTGGGTTTAACAGGCTACTACCGTAAGTTCGTGAAAAACTATGGAAATATCAGTGCACCACTTACTTCCTTACTGGAAAAAGATGTCTTCCAATGGTCGGAAAGAGCCTCCACTGCCTTCGACAAACTTAAGGCAGCCATAACGACGACGCCGGTGCTAGCGCTACCAGATTTCAACCGACCCTTCGTCATTAAAGCCAATGCATCTGGAGACAAAATGGGAGACGTTCTCATGCAAGTTGGTCGACCATTAACATACATTAGCAAGACATTGTCTCCCCCCTATCAAAACATGTTAACATATGATAAGGAGATGTTCGCCATTGTGCACGCAGCAACAAGGTGGAGATCATACTTGATCAGGTGATACTTTCAAATCAAGACCGACCATAAAAGCCTAAAATATCTCTTGGAGCAGAAGATATCTTCCCCCGAGCAGCAAAAATGGGTAACAAAACTTCTTGGATTTGATTATGAAATAACTTACAAAAGGTGGAAAGAGAATATTGTTGCAGATGCGCTTTCGCAGCTACCTGAGCAAGCTGAATTTTCGGTCGTTTTACTTCCAACCAGCGACTTCCTTGAGGATATTAAGATGGAATGGCAGGAAGATTCGGAGACCAGTAAGATACAAAAAAAATTAGAGGAAGCACCAAGCTCCGTGGCTCATTACAATCGGGACTCAAAAGAATTATGCTATAAGGGATGCATTGTGCTTGTGACAAATTCTACTTGCATCTTCAAGAGCAGATTTTGAACAAAGTTATTCCATATGCAGGGTACTAAATTGAAAAGGAGTACGACATATCACCCACAAATCAATAGCCAGACGAAAGTTTTAAATAGGTGCTTGGAGACAGCCCAAAGCCACCCACCAAATATGACTACCCAAAGAGAACTCCAAACCCAACCAAGTGCCATTATTGATCGACGGATCGTGACTCGACGACGACGACCTACTAATGAAGTGCTAATACAGTGGGCGAACCTACCAATAGAAGATGCCACTTGGGAAAACTATGACGACTTGAAGATCAAATTCCCAGAATTCACGAATCATCAGCCTCGAGGACAAGGCTGATTTGAAGAGAGCGGGTCTGTTAGGACTCTAGCTTAGAGAGTCCTAATTGAGAGAGATATTTATGTAAAACTGTTAGGACTCTAGCCAGGAGAGTCCTAATTGTGAGGGACATTCTGTTAGGACTCTAGCTAGGAGAGTCCTAATTGAGAGGGGCATTCATGTAGGAGGTTTTTTCTTAGAGAAGAAATAGGAGTTATAAGGGAATAGGAGTCTTGAGTAGGAGTCATATTAGGAGTTGGTTAGAAGTAAGAGTCTTAAGTAGGAGTCCTATTAGGAGTTAGGGTTTAGAAGCCCTATAAATAGCCATGTATTCCTTCTCTTTTCTTAAGCAATAGATGAATATTTTCTACAGCCTTTGAGCAGCAACTTGGAGGGAGGAACCCCTATAGAGTTCCAAGGAGGCCGATCCCCTAAAGAGATCAACCCCAAGTTTAGAATCTACAAGGGTTCTAACAGAAACTCTCTTAGGATTTAGGATCACTTCTTCCTAGTATTTAGAAGTTTGTCTAAAGGGAGAAGTGAGGTCTAAAAAGAGAGGCTTGTAAGGGTTGTCTCCAAAACCTATAAAAAGGAGAAAGAGTGTAAAAGGGTAGTTAATCTTTATCCAATGAAGGAAGATCGCTAGTGACTGTCGGTGGCCTCGACGGAAGAGGAATCGCGAGTGGATATAGGTCACGATGACCGAAATAATATAAAACTTAGTTTGCATTTCTATTCTTGCTATTTACCTTCACTGCAAACTCCCTTACTTCCTTTATGTCTACTATGCTTATGAATACGCTTTCAAAGTTAAGTGTTCCCTATACGGGCTTTGTCGATACAAGTTTTTATCGAACGAGATTTTCGAACCAACGTGATTTATCCGCTGCACTAATTCACCCCCCTCTTAGTGCCGACTCGATCCTAACAATCTCAGGAGAAGCAAAAGTGCTATCTTGCCTATCTCAAGAAGTAAATTTGTAAACTTGCACAACTCAACATGTTACTAGCTTGTATGTTGTAAAACTTGCATATCTCTAAAACTTGATAATTGCACTTCTCATTTTTGTTGATGAGAAAGGGGGAGAAGATATGAAGATATGAGAATCATACATGGTCGGATGTAATATATTTTGATATTTTGATATCATGATGATTTGAATAATGCATGCAAAACTTATGATAATGATGTATGCAATGCAATGATATGCATATAATGTGTTGTAAATATTCATGATGAAATATTGCTTTGACTTGAATTCTATCAATATGGCATATTAATAGGGGGAGTTAAGGTTAAATCTGTTATCAATTGATTGTCATCATAAAAAAGGGGGAGATTGTTGAATCTTGGATTTTTATGATTAAACTAATTGGTAGTGTTTATCTGATCTGCATTTTAAGTGACGTAGGAAGCTTCGATCAGGGAGAGATAATTAAAAGCAAGAAGAATCATGTTGGGTCAGAGTGGAACATTTCAGAAGATTAGACGTCGAGCCGGAGGATCGGTCGACGTATTGGCAGAAGGCTTCGGGTCATGAGTTCGAGCATTGGGCCAAGAAGAGCGGAATTGTGCCAAGGAAATCGAAGCTGCGGAGGTCAACTGGCTGATAGGGTAATAGGCTACAAGAAAGGATGATGCGCCGAAGAATCAAACGAAGCGTTGATGAACCAATGACATGATGGACAATATTTGATTAGCTTTATAATAATTGTCTAGATCGAAGTAGGTTTTAAACGTAATTGGGTTAGAATTTGGCCAATTCAATTAGGGACTAGTTGGGCCCAAGTATGGACTATGTTGGGCTAAGTGAAAGGCCCAAACAATAACCCAACAGATGGAACCATCGGTGGTATAGCCTCCGAGACTATGTCAACGGTGGTACCGCTAGTCGAGTTGGTGGTACCGCCTAAACTCAGTTTGGGCAGTGGTACCACCCAGACATAGTCTCCCAAGCAGTAGTACCGCAAGATTGGGCGGTGGTACTGCCTAGTGTTAGTGCTACAAGCGGCGGTACCACCCAGCACAGGCGGTGGTACAATCAGGACCCGGGAAACCCAGGATAGGACCCTTTTTGGTTCTATTTTTGAAGCTAATTGGGGTCTATAAATACCCCAGTTATTCCTTCATATTGTTAGGATCGGAGTGGCACTAAGAGGGGGGAGATGAATTAATGCAGTGGATTAAAACTTGTAAGTTTAAAATTGATTTCGTAAATGTGTAGAGATTTCGATTCAATGAAGGATGACTTAGCTAAAATAGCTCGAGTAAAGGAAGTCAAGAGTAGGGAGAAGAAAACCAAACAGTTTGCTACTAAGAAGATAAGTGGTTCAGAAAATTAAACGCACACATTCAAGGAACACCACAATGTAAAGTGGTTCGGTCAAATGACCTACATCCACTTATGAAGCCTTCTTTGATGAGGCTTCCAACTTCCACTAGCAAATCACTTTGAAGGGGAAGGACCAAATACCCCTCTTACAACCTTTTTACAAGTGGTTCACACTCTTACGGGTTTTTCAAAGAGAAAGAGGGAGGTGAACACTTAAGCTATTGGAAACAAGACTTTGCTAAAGCTTTTTCTCAATCTCTAACTTCTCAAAAAGGTGTTATCTCTGCTGAGAATTGAAGGGTATTTATAAGCCCCAAGAGCATTCAAATTTGGGCTTCAAATTTGAATTGCTTTTGGGTTTCCCGGTGCTGGCGGTGCCACTACCTGTTAGTGTCTGACACTGATAGTGTACTAACGGTGCCACCGCCAGACCTCTTAGGTTCTGAGCGGTGCCATTGCCCAGTCCGGCAGTGTACTGGCGATGCCACCGCCGGTCCTCTCGGGTTTTGGGTGGTGCCACCGCCCAGTCTAGCAGTGGACTAACGGTGCCACCGTCGGATCTCCCGGGTTCTAGGCAGTGCCACCGCCCAGTCCGGTAGTGTACTAGCGGTGCCACCGCCGGACCTCTTAGGCTCTAGGCAGTGCCACCACCCAGTCCGATGGTGCCACCGCCTAGTCCGGCGGTGCCACCACCTGGACTATTCCAGTTCACTGGTTGGGCTCCAAACTTGGCCCAAATTAGTCCAAACTCGGGCCCAATTGGCCCCTAACTGGGTTATAGGATTAACCCTTAATCCTAACCCAAATTATATGCAAACTATGAAATTGAGACATAGCCCTAAGCAAATTTTAACCAGCAACATCGAGTTTCCTTCCGGCGAGCTTTCTGGCGAACTTCCAGTGGACTTCCGATACACCCTCAGATTTCTTCCGGCGGACTCCCAGCAAGCTCCCTGTCTTGTAGCAAGTTCAATGAGTCTTTGGTAAGTATTCGAACCTTCTCGATGATCTCGTGAACCTCCAACGATATTTCCGGTGGACTCTCGAAAACTTTGGCAAGTCCCCAATTCTTTCTCGGTTGGTTCCGGCAACACTTCCGATGATTCTTCAGACTTTCGGTGAACTCTCGAACACCCATCGAACTTGACTCCGGTAAACTTGCTTTATGTCTTCATGCTATCATAGTTAATCCTGCACATGTAAAATACACTTCAATCTAGACAATTAATCCTAAGCATCTAATCAAGTTGTCCGGCATGTCATTGGTCCCTCGATGTTTCGTCCAATTCTTCGACGCATCATCCTCTCCTGCGGCCTATTGCCCAATTGGCCAGTTGACTCTGCAACTCCTATATCCTTAGCGTAATGTCCGCTCTTCTTGGCACGATGCCCGAATCCACGACTCGAAGCCTTTTGTCAATATGTCGACCGATCCACCGGCCCAACGTCCAATCTTCTGACATGTTCCTCCGGCCCAACATGATTTTCCTGCTTTAATTGTCTCATCTTGATTGAAGCATCCTGCGTCACTCAAAACACAGATTAAAACATAAATATATATTAATTTATTTCATCATCAAAATTTGAGATTCAACAATATCCCCCTTTTTGATGATTACAACCAATCAACGACGGAGTTAATCTTAACTCTCGGAGTTTAAACAAACTCCCCCTGTCAATATACCATATTGATATAAACTCTTAGATTCAAAAATCCAAGCAACATGTCATGATAAAATTATGATATATAATCAACATACTTTTCCCCCTTTGTCATCAATAAAAAGGAGAAGTACCATAATCAAGTGTTTGTGATATACAAGTTCAACTCATTGCATGAAAAACATAATATCTATTTTTATCATCATGCAAGTTTGCTATCATCATGGATATATATGGTAGTACGATAGCAAGTTTACAATATACAAGCTAGCAAAAATTTTTCAACATTTTAAGATACGCAAGCTAGTAATTTTGAGATGTTCAAGAAAGCAACTCTTGCTTCTTGAAATATAAGTTCTGCTAGATGTGCAAGTTAACTTTTTGCTTCTTGAGATAGGCAAGATATCACTCCTGCTTCTTGAAATATAAGTTTTGTTTGATGTGCAAGTTAACTTTTTGCTACTTGAGATAGGCAAGATAGCACTCCTTGATGATGTTCAAGATAGCAATTTCTTCTCTTTTGATAAGTGTAATTTTTGCTTTTTTTTTCTTGAATTGTGCAAGCTAGCAAATTAGCTTTCTAGTATGTTTTGCTTCCACTGTATCATTGTCAAAAAGAAGGGAATACCCTTTATGTTAATTTCTAAATTATGACAAAGGTAAATAGCATAGATGAAAATTCAAGTCTTAAATGTCAAAATAATTATTTTATCATGAATATTTCATCCTTCCGTGCATCATTATCATACGTTAAAGTATTGCATGTATAATACCAAATCATCATATATATTTTCAAAATATATAAAATCATATGATTCCAAATCATCATTTATATTATTTCAATCATTGTTTCAATCATCACTATAACTCATCATGCACAAAATGTAAAATCATCGAATATGATACAAACATTTATTTTCAAAATATTTATCACTATTTTCATGATAATAAAGTATTCATGATACCGAACATTAAATCAATATTTTTAAGTATTTTTCACTTTATGATTGTTGGTACCAAACATTTATCATTTAAAGCATTCATGATACACATCATATGCAATACATCACATACATCATCATAATAAAAAGTGTATGTATCATTACAAATCATCATAGTATTAATCTGTCAAATTGCATTGCATGATCATAACTTTTCTCATTTTATTATTGTAAATAAAAAAGAATAAGGGAAGAACAAAATAGTGTAAAATATTTTAATTATTTCAAGACATACAAGCCATAAATCCAACGACATCATGTTATGAAAGATAAGACCTCTTGAATTACAAAAAACATGATTTATTTTATCAAATCTTTTCTTTTTATAAAAAATAAAAATTATAGGTTTACAAAGAAGAGATCGTGATTAAAAAAAATCTCAAGTAGTAAATCCAAAAAATCAAGATCATGATTTGAATACAAACTCATTTAAATTCAAATCGTCAAATTTATCAAAATCTCAATATTACTATTAAGAGATTCAAAATGGTATACATAGATTTATCATAATAATCATCAAGATCAATAAGATAGAGAAAAATAATTTTTTAAAAATTTTTTTTTCTTTTTTTAGTTATTTTAATTTATATGATTTTATTTCATTTATGCCAAATAAAAATATGTATCATGTTTAAAACCGAAAGTGAAAGATTTATTATGACAAAGATCAATAAGACACTTTCATTATGGTAAAAATCAATAATCCATAAATCGCAAGATTCATCATGCATAATTTCAAATTATAAAACCATTAAACATGATTTCAAATCAATATGCTCAAGTTTTTTGTACGAAAACATGCATCATACTTAAAACCGAAAATATAACATTTCATCATGATAAAAATTGATAATACATAAATTACTTAAAAATCACCATGAATAATTTCAGTTTCACCGACGAGGTCACCGACGTCAACTAGAGGCCTTCCTTCAATAGGCGAAGGCCAACTGCCCTTTTACAGTTTCACTCCTTTTGACGGGCTCAGGAGACAACCCTTACAGAACCTTTCTCTCCTCTCTTTACAACTCAAGACTTGAAGAACAGAAAGAGGAGAACTTTTGGACTTTACACAAATTTGAGCTCTTAGAATCACAGAAAAGATCAAGAATTCGGTGTAGGTCTCTATCTTTTCAGTGCTGAATGGGTGGGGTATTTATAGGCCCCAACCCAGTTCAAATTTGGAGCTCAAAACGATCAAATCCCGGAATTCCGGGATCAGGCGGTTGCACCTCCTGACTAGAGAGGTTGCACCGCCTGGCAGAGCTCGAAGACTGAGCCTTTGGGCGGTGCTACCTCTGTCAGGGGCGGTTGCACCTCTCTGCCAGAGCTCGAAGACCGAGCTCAGGCGGTTGCACCGCCTGACTGGGGAGGTTGCACCGCCTGGCAGAGCTCGAAACTTGAGCTCTGGCGGTGCTACCTCCTGACAGAGGAGGTTGCACCGCCCAGTCTCGCTCGGAGACTGAGCCCTGGGCGGTTGCACCTCTTGGCTGGGGCGGTTGCACCTCCCAGCTTCGTTGGGAGAACCTCTCCTGGGCGGTGCCACCTCTTTCACTATTTCAGCTCACTTGGTTTGGCTCCAAACTTGGCCCAAACCAGTCCGAACTTGGGCCTAATTAGCCCCTACTTGGGTTATAGGATTAACACCTAATCCTAACCCTAATTAACGTGCTAACTATGATTTTAAAGATATTTTCTAAGCTATTACAAAGTCCACAAGTTAAGACTTCTTCTGGCGAGCTTCCGGCAAACTTCCGGCGGTCTTCCGATGAACTCTCGGAAACCATTCTGCGGACTCCCGGCAAGCTCCTAGACTTCACGATTTGATCTTAGCGAGTTCCAACGAGCTTCTTCGGCAAGCTCCGATCTTTCTCGGCGAGCTCCGCGAACTTCCAACGAACCTTCCGGCGAGCTTCCGAAAATCCTTCGGCAAGCTCCCAACTCATTCTCGGCTAGTTCCGGTAGCATTCCCGATGAACCTTCGGACTTCCGTCGAACTCTCGAACTTACAACAAATCCTTCGCGCTTGACTCCGACACTTTGTTTCGCTTTATGTCTTCATCGTTATCATAGTTAATCCTGCACAATTAAAGCAAAACTTCGATCGAGACAATTAATCCTAAGCAATTAACCAAGTTGTCCGGCATGTCATTGGTCCCTCGACGCTTCGTCTGATTCTTCGGCGCATCGTCCTCTCCTGCGGCCTATTGCCCAATCGGCCAATTGACTCCGCAACTTCGATATCCTTGGCACAATAACCGCTCTTCTTGGCCCGATGCCCGAGTCCACTGCCCGAAGCCTTCTGTCGATACGTCGACCGATCCACCGGCCCGACGTCCAATCTTCTGACATGTTCCTCCGGCACAACATGATTTTCCTGCTTTAATTGTCTCATCCTGATCAAAGCATCCTGCGTCACTCAAAACGCAGATTAAATCATAAACATATATCAAGTAGTTTCATCATCAAAATACGAGATTCAACAATCTCCCCCTTTTTGATGATGACAACTACTTGATGACGGAGCTAATCTTAACTCCCGGAGTTTAAACAAACTCCCCCTATCAATATGCCATATTGATAGAAACTCTTAGATTCAAAAATCTAAGCAACATGTCATCATAAACGGAGTTAACCTTAACTCCGAGAGTTTAAACAAACTCCCCCTATCAATATGCCATATTGATAGAAACTCTTAGATTCAAAAATCCAAGCAACATGTCATCAACATACTTCTCCCCCTTTGTTATCAACAAAAAGGAGAAGTACCACAATCAAGTGTTTGTGATGTAAGTTTTAACTCATTGCATGAAAAACATAATATCTATTGTTACCATCATGCAAGTTTGCTATCATCAAATGGTAAGATATCAACATGCAAAATTGCGATTCAATTTCTTGATATCTTAACATGATATGACATTCATAGCACCTATTCATATGAATGCTGCTTTTGATATCTCATCATAATATGGCATTCATAACATCTATTCATATTCATCAAATATGGCACTCATAGTATCAATTTATATATTTCTCCCCCTTTGTCATCAACAACAAGGAGACCGATATAAGCAAATTTTAAATATAAGTGCGATGCCATAAGTTGGTTTATGTCATTTTCCAACAGTGAGTGATAGGATACCAATTATGCAAACATCTCGAGGAAAGCATGACATGGAGATAGCTTTTATTGCTTCTTCCTTTTTATTTGTTATCTTTTTACATGAAGGAGGAAAGCTATATATGAAGTTCAAATTGATAAGATATTAAAGCACACTTCATTTTTGCAAGGATTAAGATATGTAAGTGAGTCAAATCCTTGTATGTAAAAATATCTTCCTTTTATAAGAGGGAATCATCAAATATGTTTCTCGAAAAATATTTTTCATATGATAAGTGCATTTGCTAGATGATTCCATATGTCAATGATGTGAATTAAACTTGATATGACATATGCTTGTTAAGTTTGGAAGAGGATAATGTATCAAGAAAATCCAATTGTTAGGATCAAGAAAATCCGAAAATAAAATTTGACACTTTCATACATTCGGATAGGGTTTTACTAGAGATATTCAATGACAATCATGAAGGTAAAACATGCTTATTATCATGGAAATTTTTGTATTCAAGCACATGATTTCCAACATGTAATCATGGTAAGTAATTGTGTAAAATTATTATGGCAATCAAGTGATTTGATCATTCAATCAAAAAAGTCCGAAAAATAATTTTAACACGTTTAATCATTCGGACATATTTTTGCCATAGTTTTTCAAATATAATCATGAAGATAAGGTATGCTCATCATCATGGTAGTATGATAGCAAGTTTACCATATTCAAGCTAGCAAAAATTTTCTACATTTTAAGGCCCGCAAGCTAGCAATTTTGAGATGTTCAAGAAAGCAACTCTTGCTTCTTGAAATATAAGTTTTGCTAGCTGTGCAAGTTAACTTTTTGCTTCTTGAGATAGGCAAGATAGCATTCCTTGGTGATGTTCAATATAGCTAAGTTCTACATCATGCAAGCTAGTGAATTTTATAACATTTTAGAACATGCATAATCACCAAAGCATCATAAATTTTAATGATGTGCAAAATTACAAATTTTGCATGATTGCATTTGTGTGTCTTGAGATTTGCAAGATAGCACTTCTTGGTGATGTTCAAGATAACAATTTCTTCTCTTTTGAGAAGTGCAATTTTTGCTTTCTTCTTGAATTGTGCAAGCTAGCTATCTCCCCTTTTGTCATTGTCAAAAAGAAGGGAAAAACCCTTTACATCACTTTTTAAATCATGACAAAGGTTAGTATCAATCTCATTTGTGCATCATTATATTTTCAAATTAAAACATGCACATTTTCAAAACATATAAACTCATTATTATATGCATGATTCCAAATCATCATTCATATTATTTCAATCATTGTTTCACTCATCATTATAGCTTATCATGCATAATATGTAAAACCATCTAACATGATATAAACATTTATTTATTTAATTTTTTTTTTTTTAAACATTCATGATACACATCATACATTATCATAATAAAAAGCATATGCATCATTCCAAATCATAAATATTTCAAATCATCATGGTATTAATTTGTCACATTGCATCCTACCATGCATGATCGAAACTTCTCATTTGCATACATCAATATAAATTCATGAATATCTCATGCATTCATATCATCACTTGAGGAATATTGAAAAGAAATAATTGGGTGATGAGATAAATATTTCATGAGTATAAAGAATTGCATAAAAATCATATCAGGGAATACAAGTCACAATCATTCAAGAGAAAAATCAAGATCATGATTTTAATAAAACTCATTTCAAATTTGAATCATCAAAATCATTTTTATGGCTCACAAAATTTATAACATAAATAGATTCATGATTTCATTGATAATATATTTTTCCCTTTTTAAGTGTTTCATTTTAAGTGGTTGATTTCATGTTAGCATGCCTTTTCATTTATGAAAACATGCATCAATTTTTTTTAAAGCCACTGTTATTATCATGAAAATCGATAATCAAGAATCATCATACATAATTTCAAAAATATATACTCATTAATCATAACTTCAAATTAAACATGATTTCATACACTCAAAATCGAGAAATAACAATGGAAATCAACATGATACACATTATTACTTCTCAACCACATATAGCATGATTTCATAAGGTATTTTTAATCAAAATCATTTTGTTTATCATAAACATGCAATTTTCATGATTATTTTCAAAATTACTAGAATGATAAGCATGATTCCTAATTGTTTGTATTTTCATTATAAAATTATTAAACATGTAATTTTCAAGAAAATTAAAAAAGGAGAAATGCTTTATGAAAAGCATCATGTAATTTCAAAGTAAATTAAAGGCATTTTGATTACCTCAGCGTCGAAAGGCGTAAAGGCGTAGTTTGCCACCTCGCCTTTGTTGATTTTCTCCTCGTCTTCGGAGGAGCTCGATTCATCCCAGTTTTTGTTCTTCTTCTTGCGTTCAAAGCAAGTAGTTCCGTTCTTTTTACTTTTTAATTTTTGTTTCATTTGTAGTTTAAGTTCACCATCACTTGAGCTTATGCTCGAGTGATCTTCAAATGTTCTATGTCCCAAATCCTTCCTGTTCTTTGGAAGGTGGTTCTCAAGTTCTTCACGTGCATTGCACGTCATTTCATATGTGATCAATGAACCAATTAGTTCTTCAAGTGGAAATTGGTTCAAGTTTTTCGATTCTTGAATAGCAGTTACTTTTGAATCCCAAGTTTTAGAAAGTGAGCGCAAAACTTTGTTAACGAGTTCAAAGTCCGAAAAGCTTTTACCAAGTGATTTTAAACCATTGACGACATCCGTAAAACGGGTGTACATGTCAACAACGGTTTCGCTTGGTTTCATATGAAAAAGCTCGAAATCATGCAGTAAAATTTTAACTTTCGAGTCTTTGACTCTACTAGTTCCCTCGTGCGTGATTTCAAGAGTGCGCCAAATATCGAAAGTCGTTTCGCACAAAAAAACCCGATTGAACTCATTTTTGTCCAAAGCGCAAAATAAGGCATTCATAGCCTTTGCGTTTAAAGAAAAATACTTCTTCTCTAAATCAGACCATTCGTTCATCGGTTTAGAGGGAAGTTGAAAATCATTTTCAACGATATTCCATAAATCCAGATTTAGAGAAATCAAGAAAACTCTCATTCGAGTTTTCCAATAAGTGTAGTCCAATCCGTTAAAGAACGGTGGACGAAAGACCGAAAAGCCCTCTTGAAGAGCCATTTCTCTCGGGTGTAAATCTGAAATGAGAAATACCCCGCTCTGATACCAATTGTTAGGATCGAGAGCACTAAGAGGGGGGGGGTGAATTAGTGCAGCGGAAATCATTCAGCGATTAAAAACGAAAGCTGCGTTCGTTCGATAAAAACTATTTTGATGCAAAAGCCAATTCTAAGATTACTTATGATTAAGTGCAGTTTATGTCGAAACACAGTTTGCGTCTAAGCGCAATTTACGCAGTTTGCGTCTAAATGCAATTTGCGTCTAAATGCAGTTTGCGTCTAAATGCAGATTGCGTCTAAGCACAATTTGCATCTAAGCGCAGTTTGCGTCTAAGCTTAGATTGCGTCTAAGCGCAGTTTGCGTCTAAGCGCAGATTGCGTCTAAGCGCAGTTTGCGTCTAAACACAATTTGCGTCTAAGCGCAATTTACGTCTAAACTCAGATTGCGTCTAAGCACAGTTTGCGTCTAAGCGCAGTTTGCGTCTAAACGCAGATTGCGTCTAAGCGCAGAAGGCAGTTTGCAGTTATAAATGGAATCAAAACGTAAACGTAAACTGCAAAGAAACTCGTTCGTAAAAGCGCAGAAGATAGTTTGCAGTTATAAATAGAATCAAAACATAAATGTAAACTGCAATGTAAGGATCGTACAAAAACACCGATTTACGTCTGAATGCAGATTCGAAAAGATCAGAACTTAGAAACTTGTTCGTAAAAGTGCAGAGAGCAGTAGCTATGTAGGAGGTTTGCAGTAATGATAAAGTGCTCAAAATAAAAGCAAACCAGAGATTTAGAGTGGTTCGGTTAGTCTTGACCTACTCCACTTTTAGCTTCCTCCACCGACGAGGTCACCGACGTCAACTAGAGGCCTTCCTTCAATAGGCGAAGGCCAACTGCCCTTTTACAGTTTCACTCCTTTTGACGGGCTCAGGAGACAACCCTTACAGAACCTTTCTCTCCTCTCTTTACAACTCAAGACTTGAAGAACAGAAAGAGAACTTTTGGACTTTACATAAATTTGAGCTCTTAGAATCACAGAAAAGATCAAGAATTCGGTGTAGGTCTCTATCTTTTCAGTGCTGAATGGGTGGGGTATTTATAGGCCCCAACCCAGTTCAAATTTGGAGCTCAAAACGATCAAATCCCGGAATTCCGGGATCAGGCAATTGCACCTCCTGACTGGAGAGGTTGCACCACCTGGCAGAGCTCGAAGACTGAGCCTCTGGGCGGTGCTACCTCTGTCAGGGGCGGTTGCACCTCTCTGCCAGAGCTCGAAGACCGAGCTCAGGCGGTTGCACCGCCTGACTGGGGAGGTTGCACCGCCTGGCAGAGCTCGAAACTTGAGCTCTGGCGGTGCTACCTCCTGACAGAGGAGGTTGCACCGCCCAGTCTCGCTCGGAGACTGAGCCCTGGGCGATTGCACCTCTTGGCTGGGGCGGTTGCACCTCCCAGCTTCGTTGGGAGAACCTCTCCTGGGCGGTGCCACCTCTTTCACTATTTCAGCTCACTTGGTTTGGCTCCAAACTTGGCCCAAACCAGTCCGAACTTGGGCCTAATTGGCCCCTACTTGGGTTATAGGATTAACACCTAATCCTAACCCTAATTAACGTGCTAACTATGATTTTAAAGACATTTTCTAAGCTATTACAAAGTCCGCAAGTCAAGACTTCTTCTGGCGAGCTTCCGGCAAACTTCCGGTGGTCTTCCGATGAACTCTCGGAAACCATTCTGCGGACTCCCGGCAAGCTCCTAGACTTCACGATTTGATCTTAGCGAGTTTCAACGAGCTTCTTCGGCAAGCTCCGATCTTTCTCGGCGAGCTCCGCGAACTTCCAACGAACCTTCCGGCGAGCTTCCGAAAATCCTTCGGCAAGCTCCCAACTCATTCTCGGCTAGTTCCGGTAGCATTCCCGATGAACCTTCGGACTTCCGTCGAACTCTCGAACTTGCAACAAATCCTTCGCGCTTGACTCCGACACTTTGTTTCGCTTTATGTCTTCGTCGTTATCATAGTTAATCCTACACAATTAAAGCAAAACTTCGATCGAGACAATTAATCCTAAGCAATTAACCAAGTTGTCCGGCATGTCATTGGTCCCTCGACGCTTCGTCTGATTCTTCGGCGCATCGTCCTCTCCTGCGGCCTATTGCCCAATCGGCCAATTGACTCCGCAACTTCGATATCTTTGGCACAATAACCGCTCTTCTTGGCCCGATGCCCGAGTCCACTGCCCGAAGCCTTCTGTCGATACGTCGACCGATCCACCGGCCCGACGTCCAATCTTATGACATGTTCCTCCGGCACAACATGATTTTCCTGCTTTAATTGTCTCATCCTGATCAAAGCATCCTACGTCACTCAAAACGCAGATTAAATCATAAACATATATCAAGTAGTTTCATCATCAAAATACGAGATTCAACAATTAAAACATAATTTTAAAATATTTAATATTTTTATTACATAATTTCATCATTATGCATCATCATATTTTTAAATTCGAACATGCACAATTTCAAAATCATACATTTCATTTTTCATGCATGATACAAATAAATAAATCATCATTATGAGCATATCATACATGATATTCAAGCATTCATGATACATCATTTTGGCAACATGATCATAGCTTTTCAATTGATGGTATCTAAATGTCAAAGTTCATTACATCCTATCATGCATGATTATTAACTTCTCATTTATATTTCATGCATAATTTCATTTCATCACATTAGGAACATCAAGAAGAATTAATTAGGTGATGAGATAAATATTTCATGAATACACAGAATTGTATTAAAATCATATCATGAGTGTTTCATGCATTCATATCATCACATGAAGAATATCAAAAAGAATTTTGGTGATGAGATACATAAATAGTGAACATAAATTTTGAATATCAAGAGATATATTATGATTCTTTTTTAATAACTCAAATAGTGAAAAGAAAGAATCATAATAGACAATCTTGATTTATAAAATAAATTTTTAAGTTATAATTTTTAAAAATCAAGATAAAAATCGTGGTTAGATGAAACTCATTCAAATCATCAAAATCATCAAAATCACTTTTAAGATTATCAAATAGATTTATTAAAGTCAATAAGATAGAGAAAAAGAATTTTTAAGAAAAATATTTTTCTCTTTTTAGTTGTTTCAATTTATGTGATTGATTTTATATTAGCATCCTCAAATATTTGTTCTTATGTTAAAACCATGCATCAACATTTAGGATCAAAAAATAAATTTCGTCATGAAAACCATCAAGATCAATAAACCACAAAAATCATCATGTATAACTTTAAAATCTTATACATAAAATCATCAAATCATGGTATCAAAATTTCAATATTTTCATTACAACTTTATGCATCATTAAGTATACAATCGTCAAGCATGACACTTACACTATTTCATATAAGCATGTCTATTTCATTTATGTCAAATCAAAACATGCATCATCATTTTTTTAACCGAAAAAGCCACTTTTATTATCGTGAAAATCAATAATCCATAAATCACAAAAATTATTATGTATTATTTCGAAAGAAAACTCATTAAGCATAATCATTATGCATTACTTCAAATCAAACATAATTTCATTTATTTTCAACATATTCATCATGATAGGACATTCAAGACAAAAAAATCATTAAACATAAAGCATATTCATCAATCATTGTTTCATTGAGCATAAGGTATTTTCAACCAAAATCATTTTGTTATTTGTTGTAGTCATGCATTTTTCTTTTTAGGTGAATCTATCTTTTCATGCTTAGTTTTCCATACAAAAGCCATGCATCATCATTAAGCATGATATTAAACTTCTTAATATTTTCATTAAGACATCAAGCATGGTTTCAATCAAAATTGGAAATCATCAAGATATACATTTTTTCTTCTTAAGAAAAATATACATATGATCATTATATTTAAATCTAACATTTTATTCCATTAAATAAAACATATAATTATTATTATTATTTTTAAAATTACGATCATGATCATATTTTTATATTTTTAATTTTTTAAACATGTAATTTTTATGAAAAATAATTATTCTAAAAAAAGAAAATGCATCATGGAAAACATTAAGTAATTTTAAAATAAATTAAGGGGGTTTCGATTACCTCATCATTGAAAGCAGTTAAGGTGTAGTTTGTCACCTCGCCTTTTTTTATTTTCTCCTCGTCTTTAGAGGAGCTCGATTCATCCCAATTTTTGTTCTTCTTCTTGCGTTCAAAGCAAGTAATTCCGTTCTTTTTGCTTTTTAATTTTTGTTTCATTTGGAGTTTAAGTTCACCATCACTTGAGCTTATGCTCGAGTGGTCTTCAAATGTTCTATGTCCCAAATCCTTCCTGTTCTTTGGAAGGTTGTTCTCGAGTTTCCTTTTTGCCATATTGTTCATTTTGTAAGTCATTAAAGACCCAATAAGATCTTCGAGAGGAAATATTTTAAGGTTCTTGACCTCTTGAATGGTCGTAACTTTTGGATCTCAACTCTTTGGAAGGGATCTTAAAATTTTAGTTACTAGTTCAAAGTTAGAAAAACCTTTACCAAAAGCTTTGAGTCTATTGATGACATCCGTGAAACGGGTGTACATGTCTCCGATGGACTCATTTGGTTTTATTCAGAAAAGTTCATAAGAATGCACAAGAATATTGATTTTAGACTCTTTCACTCGGCTAGTGCCTTCATGAGTGACCTCAAGAGTTCTCCAAATATCAAAAGCCAAATCACAAATCAAAACGCGATTAAATTCATTTTTGTCAAGTGCACAAAGCAAGGCATTCATAGCCTGTGTTTAAAGCAAAAACCTTCTTCTCCGATTCATCCCATTCGCTCATCGGAGAAGATTTTTGAAATCCATTTTCGATAATATTCCAAAGCTCAAAATCCATGGAAATAAGGAAGATCCTCATACAAGTCTTCCAATACGTGTAATCCGACCTATTAAATATAGGCAGACATGTAATAAAGTGACCATCTTGCATGCCGGAGTAAGCCATCTCTCTTGGGTATTAAACCAAATATGAGAGTGAGCCTCGCTCTGATACCAATTGTTAGGATCGGAGCAGCACTAGGGGGGGGGTGAATTAGTGGGGGGGGGGGGGGGGGGGGGGGGTGAATTAGTGCAGCGAATTAAAACTCGTAAGTTTGAAATCGATTTCGTAAATGTGTAGAGATTTCGATTCGATGAAAGATGACTTAACTAAAATAGCTCGAGTAAAGGAAGTCAAGAGTAGGGAGAAAAAAACTGAACAGTTTACTGCTAAGAAGATAAGTGGTTCAAAAAATTAAATACTTATACATTCAAGGAACACCACAATGTAAAGTGGTTCGGTCAAATAACCTACATCCACTTGTGAAGCCTTCTTTGATGAGGCTCTCAACTTCCACTAGCAAATCAATTTGAAGGGGAAGGACCAAATACCCCTCTTATAACCTTTTTACAAGTGGTTCACACTCTTACAAATTTTTCAAAGAGAAAGAGGGAGGTGAACACTTAAGCTATTGAAAACAAGACTTTGCTAAAGCTTTTTCTTAATCTCTAACTTCTCAAAAATGTGTTATCTCTACTGAGAATTGAGGGGTATTTATAAGCCTCAAGAGGATTCAAATTTGGGCTCTAAATTTGAATTGCTTTTGGGTTTCCCGGTGCTGGCGGTGCCACCGCTTGTCAATGGCGGTGCCACTGCCTGTCAGTATCTGACATTGACAATGTACTGGAGGTGCCACCGCCAGACCTCTCGGGTTCTAGGCGGTGCCACCGCCCAGTCCGGCAGTGTACTAGCAGTGCTACCGCCGGTCCTCTCGGGTTTTGGGCGGTGCCACTACCTAGTCCAGCGGTGTATTGGCGGTGCCACCGCCCAGTCCGGTAATGTACTGGTGGTGCCACCGTCGGATCTCTCAGGTTCTGGTCGGTGCCACCGCCCAGTCCGGCAGTGCCACTTCCTGGACTATTCCAACTCACTGGTTGGGCTCCAAACTTGGCCCAAGCCAGTCCAAACTCGGGCCCAATTGGCTCCTAACCGGGTTATAGAATTAACCCTTTATCATAACCCAAATTATATGCAAACTAGGAAATTGAGATATAGCCCTAAGCAAATTTTAACCCGCAACGTCGAGTTTCCTTTCGGCGAACTTCCAACGGACTTCCGATACACCCTCGGATTTCTTCCAATGGACTCCCAGTAGGCTCCCGGTCTTTGGCGAGTTCAACGAGTCTTTGGCAAGTATCCGAACCTTCTTGGTGATCTTCGCGAACCTCCGACGATCATTCCAGCGGACTTCCAAAAACTTCGGCAAGTCCTCGATTCTTTCTCGGTTGGTTCCGGTAACACTTCCGATGATTCTTCAAACTTTCGACGGACTCTCGAACACCCATTGAACTTGCCTCCGGTAAACTTGCTTTATGTCTTCATGCTATCGTAGTTAATCCTGCATATGTAAAACATACTTCGATCTAGACAATTAATCCTAAACATCTAATTAAGTTGTCCGGCATGTCATTGGTCCCTCGACGTTTCGTCCGATTCTTCGGCGCATCGTCCTCTCCTGCGACCTATTGCTAATCGGCCAGTTGACTCCGCAACTCCGATGTCCTTGGCGCAATATCCGCTCTTCTTGGCCCGATGGCTGAATCCATGACTCAAAGCCTTCTGTCGATACGTCAACCGATCCACTGGCCCGACGTCCAATCTTCTGACATGTTCCTCCGGCCCAATATGATTTTCCTGCTTTAATTGTCTCATCTTGATCGAAGCATCTTATGTCACTCAAAATGCAGATTAAAACATAAACACATATTGATTGGTTTCATCATCATAATTCGAGATTCAACATATGTAACAACAAGAAAGTTGAGCAAAACTATGTGATTCTAAAGTTGTAAACCCTATTCGAAAATTGAGTTCCCTCCTCCTAAAGCTTAGAGAGAGTTTTAAGGGAGGTGTGTAAGGGATACCTTATAAAAGAGGGTTATAAAAGGTTATCTCCTAAACCTATAAAAAGGAGAAGAGAGGTATAAAAGGATAGTTGATCTTCACCCATTGAAAGAAGATCGTTAGTGGATGTCGATGGCCTCGAAGAAGAGTAATCAGCGGAGTGGATGTAGGTCACGACGATCAAATCATTATAAAAATCTGATTTACATTTATATTTGAGAAATTTACCTTTACTGCAAACTATTTTACTTGCCTACTACTTCCACTACATATACGAATGAGATTTTAAGTTGATGCCGATGGCCTCGAAGAAGAGTAATCAGCGGAGTGGATGTAGATCACGACGATCAAATCATTATAAAAATCTGATTTACATTTATATTTGAGAAATTTACCTTTACTGCAAACTGTTTTACTTGCCTACTACTTCCACTACATATACGAATGAGATTTTAAGTGGATGCCGATGGCCTCGAAGAAGAGTAATCAGCGGAGTGGATGTAGATCACGACGATCAAATCATTATAAAAATCTGATTTACATTTATATTTGAGAAATTTACCTTTACTGCAAACTGTTTTACTTGCCTACTACTTCCACTACATATACGAATGAGATTTTAAGTTATCTTTCTGATATGAAATTGGTTTTTATCGAAATAAAGATTTTTTAAAATCAATTTTTTATCCGTTGTACTAATTCACCCCCACCCCCCCTCTTAGTGCCGACTCGATCCTAACAGAGTCTTGGTTGTCAAGGCAACCCCTACGATTAGGAAACCTTAGTCGCTAGGGGTACCCCCTATAGCCAGGAAACCTAGCTACAAGGGTTGCCTTCCCCTCGGCCAAGAGCACCCTTACTGCCTTTGGCTAGGTCGACAGTAGCAAGATGTGCTCTCAGCCAAGGCTGCAAGCAACCTTCTGCTAAACTATAGGGCAGCAATAGTTGCTGCCCCTTTTTCCTCTATTTTGCGATAATAATTTTGGTGACAAAATATTGATCTAAAGCACTTTTTAGCAGGGAGAAGATGTGCCGTCCATATCTCAAAATTATGATAAATATTATAGCAATCGCGTAAAAATAATTCAACGTGATTGAATACAACACATAGTTTATAAATCAATCTTTCACACGAACAACTTGGTTCTGATACCACTATTGAGACATCTGGGGTGACATCACATGCACAATGAAAAAATAAAAAATAAAAATCTTAAATTTTTACATAGTTCCTTGACGTCATGAGAAGATTGATCAATGAATCAAGGCCGTTATGATAGGTATATGAAGTGGCTTGGATAACACAAAATACCTGCACTTGTCTAAATTGCTTCCTATGTTTGATATGGAACCTTATGATAGTTACAATTCTGTTTGGTCATCCTTATCAACATTCATATATTGTATATCAGGATATTGTCAGAATTATTCTTTTGTGTATACGTACTAATACTTAAAGAGAGAATATAAAAACTATTTCGATATGAAGTAGATATCATTTCTAGATATGTTTCTACCCAGAATGTGGTAGACCATGATCATGTTTTATAGTTTTGTTTGTCTAGTTTTCACTCTTTTTAAATAGGGATATTTGAAATCATATTCTGAGTAATTACAGATATCTTGCACAAAGTTCTTTGTGGCACAACAATAATCAAAGAATTTGACTGTTATGACCTCGATAAAATAAGTCAAACTCTCTATTGACTAGTTTTAAGCTCAAGTTTTATCCTTAGATTCAATGGTTGCGAGAAGAAAATTTTAGTTATTGATAATTATCGATTATTTGGTATAAGTATTTCAAATTCATATAAACAATTTTGCACCAAAAAAAGTCTGCTCCAAATAAATTACAACTTTCGCAACTATTCTTCTAAAATCTAAGAGGATTCTTAAAGATTAATCATCGTAATCCATGGAACTTTAACTGGGTTCGTTATGTTTCTGTATCATGGCTATTGCACAAAGACCTCCCATGTTTATGGCCCGTGATGCATGAAGATTACCGGGAATTAATAATAAATACGGTATATTTTAGGGGCTGAATATAAAAATGAAATTAAACAAAACATGTCAATGGTATGAAGGTTTTTACGGGTTAATAACAACAATAGAGTACATATTAGGGGCAGGGCAACTGTAACCTTAAAAACAGGGCAACTCGGCGGAAGTTTCTGTTTGTTGTCGCACTGGTGGAAAATGGAGGCGGAGAAGGAGAAGCCGGAAATCGTGTGGAAGGCGGAGAAGCTGGTGGCTGCGACCATGGGAGAGCGCGACGCGTCCCACGACGCCGCCCACGCATTTAGGGTGCGCGGCCTCGCCCTCTCCCTCGCCAAAGAAGAGGCCTTGTCTGGCCCCTCCTTAGAAATAGTAAGAATTTATCTTCCCATTCTCTTCTCCTATTTCTTCTTGTCCTTTAGCAATTTCATCCCGTCAAGAAACGATACGATGATGGAACATTAAGCACAAAGCTTGTTTCCAATCTGTTTGTGCTGGTCGTTCGAAAGTTTCATTTTTATGATGGTTCGAAGAATGTTCTTATTATGGCCCGAAAGTTCGCCTTTTTATCTCACTGTGTTGTTCCCTCGTCCAATTGTTGTTCTTGTTGATTTGACACATAGGGTTTCGTGAGATACGAAATATTTCACAATTTGATTTTTCCTAGTGTTTCTTCTGTGCAGTCGTTCTGCATTGGAAAATCAGTTAAAGTTTGATTACTATCAGGAGGTAGGCTTTATTTTTGTGCATTCAGGACTTGAGGATGATCGAGTAACGCCACAAAATTACCGGTTGATTACTTTTGAGGGTAAACCTCTTATGGGTTGTTCTTGTTCTTGTTGATTTGACACATAGGGTTTCGTGAGATACGAAATATTTCACAATTTGATTTTTCCTAGTGTTTCTTCTGTGCAGTCGTTCTGCATTGGAATATCAGTTAAAGTTTGATTACTATCAGGAGGTAGGCTTTATTTTTGTGCATTCAGGACTTGAGGATGATCGAGTAACGCCACAAAATTACCGGTTGATTACTTTTGAGGGTAAACCTCTTATGGGTTGTTCTTGTTCTTGTTGATTTGACACATAGGGTTTCGTGAGATACGAAATATTTCACAATTTGATTTTTCCTAGTGTTTCTTCTGTGCAGTCGTTCTGCATTGGAATATCAGTTAAAGTTTGATTACTATCAGGAGGTAGGCTTTATTTTTGTGCATTCAGGACTTGAGGATGATCGAGTAACGCCACAAAATTACCGGTTGATTACTTTTGAGGGTAAACCTCTTATGGGTTGTTCTTGTTCTTGTTGATTTGACACATAGGGTTTCGTGAGATACGAAATATTTCACAATTTGATTTTTCCTAGTGTTTCTTCTGTGCAGTCGTTCTGCATTGGAATATCAGTTAAAGTTTGATTACTATCAGGAGGTAGGCTTTATTTTTGTGCATTCAGGACTTGAGGATGATCGAGTAACGCCACAAAATTACCGGTTGATTACTTTTGAGGGTAAACCTCTTATGGGTTGTTCTTGTTCTTGTTGATTTGACACATAGGGTTTCGTGAGATACGAAATATTTCACAATTTGATTTTTCCTAGTGTTTCTTCTGTGCAGTCGTTCTGCATTGGAATATCAGTTAAAGTTTGATTACTATCAGGAGGTAGGCTTTATTTTTGTGCATTCAGGACTTGAGGATGATCGAGTAACGCCACAAAATTACCGGTTGATTACTTTTGAGGGTAAACCTCTTATGGGTTGTTCTTGTTCTTGTTGATTTGACACATAGGGTTTCGTGAGATACGAAATATTTCACAATTTGATTTTTCCTAGTGTTTCTTCTGTGCAGTCGTTCTGCATTGGAATATCAGTTAAAGTTTGATTACTATCAGGAGGTAGGCTTTATTTTTGTGCATTCAGGACTTGAGGATGATCGAGTAACGCCACAAAATTACCGGTTGATTACTTTTGAGGGTAAACCTCTTATGGGTTGTTCTTGTTCTTGTTGATTTGACACATAGGGTTTCGTGAGATACGAAATATTTCACAATTTGATTTTTCCTAGTGTTTCTTCTGTGCAGTCGTTCTGCATTGGAATATCAGTTAAAGTTTGATTACTATCAGGAGGTAGGCTTTATTTTTGTGCATTCAGGACTTGAGGATGATCGAGTAACGCCACAAAATTACCGGTTGATTACTTTTGAGGGTAAACCTCTTATGGGTTGTTCTTGTTCTTGTTGATTTGACACATAGGGTTTCGTGAGATACGAAATATTTCACAATTTGATTTTTCCTAGTGTTTCTTCTGTGCAGTCGTTCTGCATTGGAATATCAGTTAAAGTTTGATTACTATCAGGAGGTAGGCTTTATTTTTGTGCATTCAGGACTTGAGGATGATCGAGTAACGCCACAAAATTGCCGGTTGATTACTTTTGAGGGTAAACCTCTTATGGGTTGTTCTTGTTCTTGTTGATTTGACACATAGGGTTTCGTGAGATACGAAATATTTCACAATTTGATTTTTCCTAGTGTTTCTTCTGTGCAGTCGTTCTGCATTGGAATATCAGTTAAAGTTTGATTACTATCAGGAGGTAGGCTTTATTTTTGTGCATTCAGGACTTGAGGATGATCGAGTAACGCCACAAAATTACCGGTTGATTACTTTTGAGGGTAAACCTCTTATGGGTTGCAACGCAAATGAACGATGCATCGCTTCCTTTGATGTTGGAGTGCCTGGCTCATCTTGCTGTTGAACTTGTTATGTCCGACCAATTAGAAACTGTACCATATTGGAAGAGAAGCAGGAAACTGATTCCATTTAGGATTGTGCTGTTGGTTCCAAATTAAAAAGAACTCCAAATTGTTTCTTTCATGTCTCTGCACTTACTTGGTCCCTTATCTTTTTCCTGTATGTGCTACCACATATGCACAATAGATGCAGAAATTAACATGGAGGTGCATTGTTGTGCAAATTTGGAGCATAGAGAATGTTGCTGTTTTTCTTGAATCTTGATCCTAAATCTCTAAAGCTATGATCTTTTGGCTTTTGATTAGGTGGAACTTGCTGCTCTTCTTCATGACATAGGTAATGGTTATTTTTCTCTTACTGATTTTGGAGAATATTGTCTTTTATCATTTAATTAAATTTGATATTCATGTGAGTACTCTTTCTACTGCAGGAGATTACAAGTACGGCAAGTGGGTACTGCTACTTTTGCCACATGTCTAAATAGTTTACCCTTTATTGTGATTCTGTTTTTAGTTGATATTCTTGAATTATGATCAGGTTGCCGATTGTATATTTCACAATAATAGTCAGATTTGTAATTTTGGAGTTCTGTTTATCTTGGTATACTTGAACTTGATTTCACCTTTGTTAGTCAGTGAGATGATGAGTTTCCTAATCTTGTAAATTCTTTTTGCAAATTTTTAATTTTCTCTGTTTTCGGTGTCAAGTTTTGTACTTCAAGTTCAAATATTGCAGGGATTTGACTGAGGATACCACCACTGTAGAGAAGTTTCTTGAGGAAGAGGGACTAGAAGAAAGCAAAAGAGAAAAGATTCTTGCTATCATTAGGCACGTGGGTGAGCTTTCTTGAATGTGAATATATGTTGTATTTCGACATTCTTTTCCCCATATAACACTTCTCAATACAAGCTTATATCATATTGGCTTTGTACATTCAGCACAGAACATGCTATGCAACTAATGTTTTGTATTTGATAGTCTCTCCATAATGTCTTCAAATTGCTTGGTTGATTGGAATTGGGCATCAACATGAACTGATGACATGACATCCTAAATACATGTAACAAATTTTGTATTTGCACTATCCTAATAGAAAAAGTATGTTGTTCATCAATGCATACAGGAGCAACATTCTCGAAGATAAACTTTTTGTTGGAAAAATGCAGGTCTAGTTTGATCTTTTTTTGTCAGATTGTTGTATATTGCTAGATAATCCCATAGATACGATTTCTCCACTGAGATATTAGAAGCTAGATATTCAAATGTCATTTGGTGGAAATAGTAATGAACATCTATGTGCTTTGAGCAGAAAAAGAGGTTTGAAATGTGGAAAAGATATTCACATTGCCTTGAAGGTAAATTATCTGAAAGGGCCTCTTCCATCTTTGATTAGAAGAAAGAAAGGATCAATCTTGTAGTATCCATTATGCTCGTTGCTACTCTATCGATTAACGAACTTTATAACTTCAGATTGCAACTTATTTTAACATGAGTTGAGAAAATTGCTACTCAAACAAAGGCATGAAGTTACCTACTGAAAACAAAAGATGAAAAGGGGAAAATTTGTAAAAAAGGCAAAGAACTCTACTAAAAGAGAAATTGGAAAATGAAAAGAAAATGGGAGAAATGTAAAATATTGAATATTATCTCTATGATGGACAGAAGCCAATATGAAAGTAGCAATTGTTATATAAGGTTATAATGCATGAACTTCTTTAGAATGTGGTCCATTGGAAGCATGGATTAAAAACAGTTATGGCTTGTGGATCGCTCGATATGATTACAATATTGATTGGAATCCAACACAATTTCTTAACACACTATCATAGATTGTTGGCAGTGAAGGTGTTCGATGTAATATCCATGCTTTTTAGTTTGTTTAACAGTTTGCAGTAGGCTTGATAGCCCCATTTGGTTGGGTTATAGCCATTTTTTGCTTGTGATAGCAACTTGCATGTGGTCTACCCAAAAATGAAGCCTCTATCTAACCTGCAACATCTAGAGATTTCCTAGAGTAGAGATATGACCAAAACGTCAGCTATGTTAGCACCCTAGAACCCCTAGGTGGCATAGGGCTGGATGTGGTTCCGGGGTAGTATTAGATTAATACCATAATTTTAATTAAGAGCAATTTTGTACTTTAGCTTAATGAGAGGAACCTAGAGTTAGTTAGCCCCCTCCTCTTATTCTTACAGCCAATATCCCCTTCTCCCTTATCGTGATAGAGAGTGTGACTATCAAGGAAGACAAGGATAACGTTAGGGCATCAACCACAAGAGGATCCGAATCTTTGACTTTTCCCAGTCTTATGTAGATGTCGATATGTTCCTTTGCTTTTCTTTCTTGCATCTAAAATTATTGTGCTTTCCTATCGTCTAGATTCTATTCTTGTTCAACGATCTCGATGAATTTAGATTAAATAATATGTTGAAATTTGTTGGGGAAGAAAAGAGAATACTTAATTGTATTGAAGAGAAAATTGCAATATATATTGAAAGTTTTGGATATAGTTCTCTCTTTCGCAAAGAGAGTTTTCTATAGAAAATTCTAGATCTAAACTTAGGTTTCTAATTTAGATAGTTTTGTCCACTAATATTCAGTTTTAGGCACAATGACCTATCAAAATTACACATAAACTGCATTATAAAGTTAAAATTACTCCTCAACACCCCTGCTTAATTTATAATTTTGAGATGCCTCTTGAACTTCTCAAATTTCTCTAATGTGACTACGAGGAAATCTAAAGGTTGATCAGTTGTACTGATGAACTTCAAATATATCTCATCTTTTTTCACCAAGCCTCTAATGAAGTGGTGACAAAGTTCAATGTGTTTTGACCTTGTACAAAAAATAGGATTTTTTGTCATTGCATTTGAAGACATTGTCACAATAAATGGTTATTGGTTGTACTTGTAGTTGATGCAAATATGAGAGTATTCTTCTCAACCAAATAGCTTCATATTGTGTATTCGTAGCAGCAATATATTCGGCTTCAACAGAGGACAATGATATTAACTTTTGCTTCTTTAAGCTCCATGATATCACCTTTGTACCTAAGCTGAAAAGATAACTATAATACATTTTTTAGTCTTCTATAGAATTAGCCCATTCACTATCTGTATAGCCAATTAACTTGTTATCTTTTTCTTTCTTATATTTGATGCCTTGCCTTGCATCTTGCTTTCTTGAAGATATCTTAATATTCTTTTAGCTACTGCATAATGTATTTTGCTATAATCATTCGTGAGCCTTGGAAACCATACTCGCAACATGTAAAATATTAGGTCCTTTTAAAGAGTGTTGTATCAACCATTTCAATTTCATCAAAATGATGTAGCTTTTCATTTAAAGTCATGGGAGTAAAAGTTGGTTTATGTATCGCCCGGGCTGGTATTAAACAGGTGGTATGTACCGGTCTGAGTGCCAATCGGTACGTGGGCTGCCCCCGGTCTAGTTCGTCATATAAAAGGGGAACCCTAAATCCTTAATAATTTTCATGTTGCCTCTGCTTCTCATGAAGTTGTGGTTGATGCCTTCGCTTCTCTTTGCGACTTTTCATCGTGATCGATGGCTTCACTTCTCACGCAGGCCGCTATCGACAACTTTTGCTTACCACCACCTTGCTGCACGCCACTATGCACGATCTTTTCCCTAATTACTTCTCAAGTATGCTTGGTGAACAAAGATGAGATATGTTTGAATTTCATTAATACAAGTGATCAACCAACATATTTCCTCACCAAAGCAGTCACATTAGAGAAATTTGAGAAGTTCAAGAAACATATTAAAGTTACAAACAAAAAAAGGGTTTTGAGGAGTAAATTATAATTTCATAATGTAGGTTGTATGCAATTTTGATAGACAATTGTTCCTAAAACTGAATATTAGTAGGCAAAACTACCTAGATTAGAAGCCTAAGTTTACATCTAAAATTTTTTGAAAGAGAGAACTCTATCAAAACTCTTAATCTATGTTGCACTCTCTCTCCAATGCAATGAAGTATTCTCATCTTTTATGTATCTAAAAGGATTAGATACACGAAGGAATCTTTTTAATGCACATGAAACTTACAAACATGCAACCCTTGTTATTTTAGTCACATTGGCACTAAAACATAACATAAAGCAGAGGCAAGAAGATTTCTAAATTCTAATATAAATAATGAAAAGTTTTTTTTGGTGAAGGTTGTTGTGGTACTTGATTAATAACAATAATTTTTTTTGCTTTTATAATTTGCAAAACAACTAAAACTAGCTCATGTAAGGAGGTAGTAGAGGATAGTGATTTAAAAAGGCGCTCGGGCGAGGCGAGGCGGGGCCCGAGTGCCTCGCTTCATTTCCAGGCGGGGCGCTTCAAAGAGGCGCCACCTGGGTGCTCGCCCAAGTAACTTCTAAAGATGCAAGTAACTCGTTAATTAATGCTGTACCTAAAATGAGTTAGTAATTTTTAATTAATCTTGTTCTATTGATCGTAGGTCACAATCAACCAAGTAACTTCTAAAGATACAAGTAAATGCTTAATGTCTATGGATTTGAGGTGCTAGTCGAATGATAATTAATAAGCTATAATGGAGTTATTTATAAATATAGTTATGATTGGATGAGAAAAGAAGTAGAATGATAAGGTAGAATAATTTGGAACATATACTTGATTAGTGAGTAGTGATTTAAATATATGCTCGGGCGAGGCGAGGCCCGAGAGCCTCATGTGTGGATCAAACGACATGCTTCAATGAGGCGTCGCTTGGGCGCTCACCCGAACTTGGGAGTCGGGCGCTTTGGGCTAGCACGTTGTCACAGACAAAATTCTAAACAGGATGTTTGATGTAATGCTTACGTATGTCCGTGTCTTTTGGTTCGATCATGCTTTGCACTGCATGTAGAGGGACGGTCGAAGGTTTAACAACCCCATTTAGTTGGGTTTGGTGATCGTTTTAGGCTTGTAAATAAATGTTGTGTCATATGGACACTTGTGAGAGATACTCGGTCTGTGGTGAACTATTTTGACTTTTTGTTGTGCAACCGTTCAGAGCTTGTAAAGTCTATTTGTAATATGCATTGACTATGAAGTGTTTTATGAAATGCTTGCCTGTGAATCCCGAGTAAGGCGCTTTCTATAACCTATTTTCTCTTTTGTAGGTCCTGAGGGACCATGGGAGGTTTCGGGGAGGCTGACCTTTGCGGATGGATATGCAAGGGTGCCGCACTACTTAGGCAAAACCTGCTAAGTCCATGATAAATGATATCAGTGCGGGACAAGCATTCGTAGAAACACTTGGCATACAAACATGGGGGACCTAGTGGGGCTGTGTTGAGGGCAGCCAACACGCGCGACCGTTTGGGGGAAAATGGGGATGAAGATGTAGGGAAAAGAAGTCGCTCAGAGAAGCGGGCATCTGAGATTGATATTCAGAGGAATGGCCAACCCTTCGTGTAAGAGGCACCACGAGAACAAGCTTGGAAGAATGCGTAGAGCACAAAGGTTGGGATGGTTGAGTTCGAGCTATGGCTCGACGTCGACAACCATACTTGATGGTGCTCAAGGCAAGCGAGGCACTTGGTAACGGATGAGACCATGCAATGTGGAATGGGTTGCTCGGCGACCGAAAGAGTTGTGCCAAGCTTACAGAGGTGAGGGGAATTGCTAACTCGAAGAATTCGGTACTCATGTAAGGGCTTGTATGCGGACGATGGAATGTTCGTGGCCATCCCAAGGCGATCGAAACTCGGCGCCATAGAGCATTGGAACTTTCTCTTCGACACAAGAAGGACATGTCCGTAGGAGGCTGAAGTGTGCAGCAAGTTCAGCATGTTGCTAGGCCTTGAGTGGTGCAGCGGGGGTCTTATTGACGTGGAGTCGCAATCTAGCAAGTGCGTTTGCAGGAGGCAAAACAATGCACAGTTTGTTCAGCAAATCAGAGTAGTTCAAGGGGATGGTGGTCTCCGAAACTTTCATAGGGAAGGAAACGAAGAGAGATGTTGCTCCAACGGGATAGATATCTAAGAGGGATAAGTCCCGGCTCTCTAGAGGGAGAATCATGTGCAATGGGCTGTACATGTTGAGGAGGAATACCTTAAAAACAACAACTCCACGAAGCTCAATGGATCGAGCAAGCGCTGAGGAGTCGTCGCATGATCTCGCTTTAGAGAATACATTGGTGGATGCATTGCAAGATCAAGTGAGGGAGCGACCCAAGACAACACAAATGAAGGCACACTTGGAGTCGATATGAAGATCAGACTTAACGAAGAGCTGACCCGTGGAATGGTGGGTGCGAGGGCCACTATCAACTCAATGTAAAACGAGGAGCGAAGCAACTTGAGTGTAACTTGGCGAAGTACTTAAGTCGCATAAAGGGAGCCGGCATAGAAGATGAAACATTGAGCGGAGGCACAGAGCTTTCCTTGGACAGAGATCAAGGACATGAACTCTTGTAGAGGCAAGAGCAGGATCATGTCGTTCCATGGGTCCTTCATTCTGATGGAGCGGGCTCATCCTACATGGTGCTAAAGACAAAGGGAGCTTCGACGCACATGTACCTTACCTTAGAGAAGCATTTGACGGAGGAATTGAGGCGACTCAACTTGCGGAGGCGAAGTTGGGATCAGAAGGCCTTGGCATGAGGCAAGAGGATGTAGAGGCGGGTACTCTTGAAGAATATGCCATAGTGCTGTCATTCAAGTTGCCATGAAGGAAGCGGTGCGCAGCGGAGATTGTGCTGGTAGGGGCAGAGGCCCAGGATCCAGACAATGGTACACTAATTTCAGCGAAGTTGGTGGACTTTGGGAGCTACTAGGCGATAGACTGTCCTAGAGCTGTGTTTCGTTTGAGTGTGACCCGAGAGCGGGTGGACGAATGTCGATTGCTAAAAGAGCAAACAAAATCGAAGGTGGAAGAGACCCTGCGATGTGTTGGCAGAGGCCACACATGGAGGGATCACAATCCGAGTTCTTCCCATAAGGATCGGAATACAATGGAGATGTCATCAGGATGCAACATGGTGCAGCGGATCGTGGTGGAACAATTCGTGGCAATGCGATACACACGAATCTAGCCCTGTGAGGGACTATGCCATACAGAGGTATGATCGGGAGCTACTGGGAGCTCCACTTCGGTGAACAACATGACGACAAGAAGGGCTATGGATTCAAGGAGTGAAGGCCATGGTATCGCAGAGGCGGGTCTTCCGTGCGTGCAGTGAATTTTGCATCGGATGAAAACCTTGGTCATCAGCATATGAGGGCTATGTAACACCGAGAGAAAAGTTCGAATGCAAGTACTAGTGAGTCCCATGGGAGGGACTTGATCATGCAGAGGTATGATCGAAGCAATTGGAGAGTTGTACTGCTCCAGAGCCTATATTCACTTAAGGGAGCCCGGCAAGTCAAAGGACAAGGTCGAGTAAGCGAACGTTGCTACTAAGGAAGCTAAGGAGAACATAATCGGTGCAAACCCTACAACATGATAGCAGAGGCCATGCATGAGAGTTGCAGTCTGTCTTTCATTGACCAAGGGGAACTGCTTCGAGAACACATAGGTGTTGAAGTAGGGGGTTGAAAGGGGCGAGGAAGCGATGATGAGTCTAGAGGGACTTAGCTACCCAAAATCAAGCATCGGTTAAGATGAAGGTGAATTCGAAGGAGTGCCATAGTGCCACAGAGGCAGATTTACCGATCGTGAAGAAAGGGATGCAGATGTGAGGCGATGGATAGTAGGGCCATAGGCATGGCAGCGTCATGGTACCGCAGAGGCCGGACTTTCGTGAAGTCATCGATCCCTTGCTTTCATGGAGGGAGAGCACTTGGTCGTGAAAGGGGCCGAGGTGGAGCATGCAGAGGTAAACCTCAAGTACTGAGACAAGGCTGAAGGGCAGAGGCTAAGGAACTTCGTAAGACCGGTGTCAACGAGCTTCTCATAAAGATAGCCGAAAGTGAAGGACGTCGGGTCGTGCAAGAGTACACGACTAAGGAACGAAGCAGGCAGTACGCGGTGCTGTACCTTTGCTACTCAGGGGAGTAGGCGATAGGGTTGATGGAGAAGGCGATACAATCCTAGAGGCGACCAAAACTACAAGAGACTTGCTCCAAGTTGGGGTGAAAACTTCCTGCATTCCAAAAGTTCGATGGCGTTGAGAAGGTAAATTACAATAACTAACTCAATGTAAGGAGTATAAACACTTCGAGTGCTTCAGAAGTGTGAACAAAGAGCAGACGAAGGTCAGTAACCAGCTCGATACATGGAGTACAACCCTCGAGGAGGCGGGTGAAGTCAGGTAACCTTTGCCTTCTCAACTCTTAAGAGAATGGGTGAAATCGAATACCCCAATTCTCTTATCTATCCAGCAGAGGAGCTCTGCATAGGTTTAAAGATCCTTCGAAGATAATGGAAGACAATAGTTGTCAAATCTTCACCAATGGTGATCAGTGCTACTGAGAGTAGATTATCCGTTTCATTTCCCAACAGAATGCCAATCGAAAGCGGAAGTGATGCAAATCTACTTGGAAGTGACAACTAAGTGAAAGAAGAGTCGATGGATAAATTTTATGGAGGAAGGACCCAAAACTTCAAAAGTTTATGAGGCGATGCTTGTTAAAGCTCCAATAAGCATCCACCCAATTTAAGCAGCATGAGACATTTGAGAGACTGGCGCATTAGTAAGGATGGTCTTTTCCTTTATTTGAAGAATCCGTAGGAACCAACAGGGATCAACACAACTCAGCCAACCCCACACTAGAGTCAGTCATTGGTGAGTTGAAGTAGCATGGCGGATCAAAAGTTCGACTACTCAATAACAACAGTGGAGAGCCGTTGGGAGCTAAGAGGCGCATTGCAACTAGAGCAGAAGATTGAAGACTCAGCAAAGGCGAGGAGTTGCAGTGTCGGCAAAGGCTTCGACGAGGACGTCAAAGGAATAAGTGGGGGAGAATGTCACGGACAAAATTCTAATCAGGATGTTTGATGTAATGCTTGTATGTCCGTGTCCTTTGGTTTGTTCATGCTTTGCATAGCATGTAAAGGGACGGTCGAAGGCTTAACAACTCTATTTAGTTGGGTTTGGTGGTCGTTTTAGGCTTGTAAATAAAGGTTATGTCATGTGAACACTTGTAAGAGATATTCAGTCTGTAGTGGACCATTTTGACCCTTTGTTGTGCAATCTGTTAGAACTTGTAAAGTCTATTTGTAATTTGCATTGGCTATGAAGTGTTTTCTGAAATGTTTGCTTGTAGATTCCGAGTGAGGCGCTTTCTCTAACTCGTTTTCTCTTTTGTAGGTCCTAAGGGACCATGAGAGGTTTCGGGGAGGCTGATCTTTGCGGATGGACACGCAAGGGTGCCGCACGACTTAGGCAAAACCAACTAAGTCCGTGATAGCGCGGTTCAAATAAGGCAACCGAACCAGACTTAAAAGTCAGGTTCGGTTCAACAGTAGCTAGTAACGTAGTTTCTTATCCTTAGAAGCCACCCTTCACGCTCGCGCGACCCCGAGCCAACTCTAGTGTTGCTTCTGCCTCCACCATTGATACTTTTTGCTGTTGCCTCCGTTGTAGACACAGCGGACTGAGCCTTCCTCTATCGTCGACGGACGGGTCCGACGGCCTAGCAAGAGCCCGTAGCTCCCTTCCGTTGCTGTTTCGTGTGTATTTCCTTCCATTGTCCAAGGAGAGGACCGTTGGTTCCTCCGCCATCGACGGACGCCCCTTTGGAGCTTTCACTACTGCTGTTCGCAGCTTTCGCCATTGTCACTGTTGCCGTTCGCAGTGCTACCGCAGCTGTCTTAAACTAATCCTCCACTGCTGCTGTTGCCAGCTTCTTACCGCTACCTTCGCACCGTTGCTGCCATTGTCCATTATCAGTTCCCTTTTATCCCCCTCTTTTACTGTTAATAGTTCTTTTCTCTCCCTCTAAGTCTTGTTAACAATAAGTCATATACTGTTAATAGCAGATTTTTAAGTTAATATCATATTTTTATTTAAATAATTATATTTTTTTTAATTATATTATATATTTTTTAATTATAATATTTAAGAACACCTTGCTTCACTCGGGCGAGCACCTAGTGCCTCAGTCATTTTGGAACCTTGGCGCCTTTTGATGCCTAATGCTTTTAAATCACTGTTAGTGAGTAAGTTGAATAGGGATTACCCAATGATCATCGTTTTAGGTACTAGACTTGTTTTGGTGATTTGGTTATATTGGTATATACAAGTCAGTATTGATGTATCATGTGTTGATACGTTAGTATGTACCAATGTTTCGGAGAGGAAGAAAATGAGAGAGAAGAGGAACGAGTGGTGGAAGAACAAAGGAGGAAGAAAGAAGAAGGGGAGGCAATGGAGAAAGAAGGGGAAGCAGCGGAGGAGGAAGAAGGAAGAAGTCAGAGTGATGAGGGAGGAGAAGAAGAAAATTGGAGAGATGGAGGAAAAAGAAGGAAGAAAACAGAGCGGTGGAGGAGGAAGAAGAAGATGAAGCTATAGAGGAGGAAGAGAAGAAGAAATTAGAGGAGAAGAGGATGGCGTGTACGGGAGGGGGAAACGATAGTGAACGAGCTGGTAATGTCCCATGGTGGCAATGACAAAATGTATGAGAGAGATAAAAGGTTTTGTTAAGCTAGCATTGGTATCAGGAGTGAAAGTTGAAAGATTATTTGAGGTAAAAATGGATTTGGTAATTAATCATTGTTGTAAGAGATGTATTAATTTTTAAGGAAAAAGATATACAACTTTGTGAAAATGACTTTATCTCATGCATGATTTGATCTTCTTGAATCTCGAGTTAGGTCATATTGACCTGTGATGGAGAGCTTATTAGTTATGATTAAGCTCATTTAGCAAATCACCCAATTAAACACCCTTGAGGCCTAACTTTGCCAAATGTGAGATTATAAGGGTCAATTTCTCTTGCATCTTTTATTATTTGGCAGAAAAAGAAAGGTTCTATTCCTTTCTTTTTGTTGTCAAAGTTGTCCTATAATTCCTCCATGAATGATCTAGTTTTGGTTTGCTATTAATGGAAATAAGAAGGGTTGCTTTTATTAATCAAGTACTATAATCTCCTTGCCTCTACTTTATGCTATCATTTAGTGCCAACGTGACCTAAAAATAAGAGAGGTTGTATGTTTGCAAGTATTATATGCATTAAGAAGATTCCTTCTTGTATATAATCCTATTAGAAAATCTATCATCATCTAACAGTCATAGCATGTAATTTAATCTAAATTTACTGTGATCATAGAACAAAAATAAGTCTAGATGATAAGTAAAATAATTTTAGATGTAAGAAAGGCAAAGGGAACAAATCCCTATATCATGATATCTATAGAAGATAGGGTAAAGCTAAAGATTCATATGTACCTTTGTGTAGGTTATGTCTTAACGTCATCCTTTTGTCTTACTTGATAGTCACGCTCTTAATCACGATTATGGAGGACGGGGCTAGGTGGCTAATCCTAACCTAGCTTCCTCACATTAAGTTAAAGTATAACATTGTCGCTAATTAAAATTAGCGTACGACTTATGGCATTTGTGTGTCGGTATTTGTGTGCGACGAATTGCCTTGGATCCTTTGTCAAGCTATTGTCTAGAGCTTGCGAATTCTACCTTTGTACTTTGCATTGTCTATGAAGTGTTTGCTCTAGTATTTACTTATGGGATTAAGTTTATGTTTTAATGGAGCAACAATGATATTTTGCTTGTATGTTCGCTTGTTTAATAATTAGTGTTCTTTCCTTGCATTTAACAAGGTTACGGGGAGACTAACCCTTGGTGGACAAATATCACAAGGGTGGATGAATATCATAAGGGTGGACAAATATCATAGGGGTGTACGACTTAGGCAAATCTAACTAAGGCACAGGGCATGGTATTAAAACGGGACAAGCACACAAGTGGGACCTAGCGGGGCGACATAAAGGGTAGAGTATTGTTTTGGGGAAACAATCATAGAGATTTGGGGAATCTAGTTGCTTAATGTAGTCGGCATCTGAAAATGGAATTTAGAGGATTTGTGCGAGAGGCATCACGGGGACAAGTGAGCTAGGAAGAATATGTGTGCCACAAAGGTTAGGGTGGTTGAGTTTGAGCTACAATTTGATGTCGTCAACCTAACTTGATGGTGCTTAATGCAAGAGAGGACACTTAGGAAAGGAGACCATGTGAATCGGGGATGGGTTGATCGGTGACTAAAAAAAGTTTGTGTTAGGCTTGCATTAGTAAATGGAATTGTCGACTTAAAGAATTTGGTATTTAGTTAATAACTTGTTTACAAATAGGGTGTCTATGGCTATCCTAGGGTGACCGGAACTCAATATCATACACCATGAAAATTTTTTATTCTGCATGATAGGAAAATATACGTCTATGAGACTAAAATCTATGCTAACCTTATGGGCCAGTGGAAGGACAATACAATATTTTATTCTATGTAAGATGGAGTATTCTCAAGACATGTTCATCTTTGAAACTTACTTTCAAGAGAAGTATGCAAAAGAAATGTTGCTTCAATAGGACAAGTCCTTGGAGGTTGTCTTAAAAATTGGCGAATGATTCATGTGCAACAGGCCACACATTTCATGGAAATATCTCAAGATAAAAGCTCTATAAAGATTAAAGGAGGTTGGAATCGAGTAAGCGGCAAGGATCCATCATAAGATCTCGCATGCGGTGGAACATTGTTGAGGAGAACATTGGGCATAATAGAGGGTTGATCGATGCAATGGTGGATGCAAGGGCCACCACCATTTTAATGCATACCGAGGTTCGAAGCAACTTGGGTAGAACTTGGTGAAGAACTCGAGCCTCATAGAGGGAGTCTATATAAAAGATGGAATGTAGAGTGGAAGTACCAATTTTATAGAACTTTCCTTGATGAAGGTTAGGGACATAAACACTTGGCCAAAGAGCAAAATCATGTTGTTCCTTAGTTTCCTTTTTTTGGTGGGGAAGACTCATCTTATGCGGTACCAAAGTCGACGAGGAGCTTTGAGGCACACAGCTTATATTGGTGAGGTGATTGATGGAAGGACTAAAATAGGCGATTGATTTAACTTTTAGCAGGAAGTTAGAGTAAGAAGACCTTGACATGGGGCAGATAGATGCTCATGAAGAATATATAGTAGCATTACCATTTGTGCTATCACAAGAGAAGTGATGCATGGTGAAGATTGTGCTAGAGGCAAAGACCCAATATCAAGACATTGGTGCAGTAATTGTTAATGAAGTCAACAAAACATCGAGAGCTACTAAGCGATGGATTGACCTAGAGCTCCCTTTCATTCATGGATGACCCGATTCCATGTGATAGATTAGGTGGATTTTGGTTAATTGCTAACAAGTGAACACAATTAGAAGTTTGGAGCTACACAAGAAAGGTTGTAGTCTCATCAGAGACTTGATCATATGGACGTATGATTATAGTTATTGGATGGTGGACCTCTCTAGAGCTTATATTTACTCGAGAGAGCCTGACACAATCAGTGGATAAGGCTTGATATGCGAACATTGCTACTAAAGACTCAATGGAGAACAAAATTGACGCAAGCCCTGCAATATGATGATGGAGGCCATGCATGGGTGTTGTAGCATGTCTTTCAATCAAATAGAGGTGAATTATTTGGAGAGCGCAAAGGTGTTGACGTAGATAGTTGAAAGGGGTGACGAGTCCACAGGGACTTGGTTACCCAAAGTCAAGTGCTAGTTAAAATTAAGGTGGACTCAAAGGGAGTGCCATGATGCCATAATGGTAGATCTATCGATCGTTAAGAGAAGAGAAGGGATGCATATGTGAGGTGATGGATAAAAGAGCCGTGGGCACGAGGGATTCCAAAGAATGATAAAGTTGATACAGTCCTAGAGACAACTAGATATATCACTAGACTTGCTCCAATTGGGGTGAAATTTTGTTATTTCAAGGCAACACATCTTGAATTTTGGAAGTTCAATGGCAAAGAGGATGTAACCAACTTAGCATGAAGTTTAATGACAAAGAGGAGGTAGCCAACTCAGCATAAGAAGTACAACACTTTTAGTTCTTGAGGAAGGCAAAAGCTAAGAGCAAGCCAAGGTGAAGGTGAAGGTGAAGGTAACCAACTCAGCACAAGAAGTGTGAACAAAGAGCAGGCCAAGGCGAAGGCTAGTAATCGGCTTGATGCATAGAGTACAACACTTGAGGTAGTTAGCAAAGTCAAATAAACTTGACCTTAACTTTTGAGAGAATGAGTGAAATCGAATGCTTCATTTCTCTTAATTATATAGTATAGGAGCTTTGCATATTTTTAAAGACTCTTCGAAGAGTACATAGAAGACAACAATTATTAAATCCTTACTTGTGGTAATTGGTTCTACCGAAGGTAGCTTACCGCTTCATTTCCCACTATAGTAACGTCAAAAAGATCGAAAAATGGAGGTAGTGCGAACCTACTTAGAGATGGTGGCTATGCAAAAGAAAATTCGTTAGGCAAATTTATGAAGTATAAGGTCTTAAAGTTTTAAATTGTGCGTGACAATGCTCGTTAAAGCTCCAATAAACATATATTTAGTTTTTTCGATACAAGATGTTCGATGGACTAGCACTTAACAGAGAAGGCACATTTCCTTCATCAAAGGGGATTCATAGGTTTCGGTGTCTAATATTCAAATTAGAGTCATTGGTGACTCGAAGCAGTAGTAGCGAATTAAAGTTGACTACTCAACAGTAGTGTCGAGACCAGGTGGGAGTCGGTAGGTGCATTGTCACTAAAGGAGTACTAAGGATGCAAGAAAGGAGATGTAGCATCCGTAAACGCTTCGATGAGGACATTGAAGGAATAATTGGGGAAGAATGTACAGACTACAAACTAATCGTAGCAAAGGTGTTTGATGTAATGTATATGTTTGTTCATGCTTTAGGCAGCATGTAAAGCGCTTCAATAGACTTGGGAATCACATTTTAGATGGTTTTTGTGGTTGTTTCTTGTTTGTGATTGCATGTCACATGCGATCATCGGGTGAAGGCAAAACTATCCAAAAACGGCTCTAGCCTACAACTTGTTAGATTTTCCTTAATCAGAGATGCGGTCCAAAATTTCAGCCATCTCAGCATCGTAGAACCACGGGTGGAACAAAATTGCATGGGGCCCTGAAGTAGTGTTGGGCCGTCGCTTGGTTTCATCGAAGTGTTGGATGGGCACTTGTGCATGTGGTACTTTGCGGATTGGCTGCCTTGGTTCTTTTGTGGTGTGCTTGTTCAAAGTTTGTGAAGTTTGTATCTGTAGTTTGCATTGCCTCTAAAATGTTTGATCTAATGTCTATTTGTGGGATCCTGAGTGTATGCATCGATGAAGTGACGATGGTAGCTTGCCTGTGCATTCGCTTGTTCCCTAACCAGTTTTTTGCCCCTATGGACTACCCGAGGTTATGGGGAGGCTGTCCTTTTGCGGATGAATATTGAACTTAGACAAGGCCATATGCTTACCAACCGAAATCAAGCTTACCGCCTAATATGTTGACTATATCTGGCCTAGCTACCCCTATGGCCCTATCATTTTCAGAAAATTTTTCCAGACAACTCTTTTTTTATGCTTTCCTCCCATGCTCTCTCCCTCTATCATTCTCTCTCTTTCATGCATCTCCCTCTCCTCTCCTAGCAACATTGCTTCTGCAACCCTGCTATGTCATCTTAGTCATCACCCCTCGGCATTGCGGTCACTTCGTTGCCGTTGCCGTTGCCCCACTTCATTGCCATTGTCATCGCTTTGTTTGCCTTCACTATTCCTCCTCCATCTCCTTCTTACCTTCTCCTTCACCACCGCCTTCTCTTCCTCTTTTCTTCTCCCTGTCCTCTCCTCTTCTAGCTCCTTTTTCTCTTCCTCCTCTGCTCCTCTCCCTCCCTCTCTCCTTTTCTCTGTCTCCTCCTCCCCTCCTCTTCTCTCCCTCCTCTTAGTTTTAGCAGTACCAACTTGAATGGGGTGCTGATATGGCAGTCTGTAACAAACATCATATTGGTCTGGCTGCTGGCAGCCAAGATTTAAGACTTTGCATGGGACAAGTACAAGTGGAATTCCCAGCTTTCCAAGAAGCAAAAGATTCGGGCCTTCATAATTTTGTACCATCTCTCAGAACTGAAGTTCGTATCATCCAACTTGGGATTTGAGTTTTTTGGTAATCCCTATAGTCATCCAGATAATCCCTTATATTGTCATTTAGCATATTCTTGTTCTGTGCTTTTTCTCTTTATTGATATTCGGTTTAGGTTTATCACTCTGCAAATTGGCTTTATATTCTTGTTTCCCATGTACTCACTCTGTGCCTGTTCTCCTTGTTGATGTTCAGTTGTAAATATTGGTTTATTTCTCTGTGAAGTTGCTAATAATGATGGTCTTTTTTTCCGCTAATTATTGTCAACTACACTAGCATGCAGAATATATGTCAATGTTATTATGTTTTCTTCAATTTCAGGATTTAAAAATGAAGTTGCATCTACATCATCTCCTGATTCTTCTCTAGAATTCTGCATTGTTCAAGACGCTGACCGACTTGATGCAATTGGTGCTATTGGTAAATTCCTTATATTTACGAGTTAGTACATCCTCTGTATGTTGATAGTGGAGGCAATGCCTTTGATCAAACTGACATAATCATGGAAAACACATATCCTTGCTTTTTTTTTTTTTTTTTCTGCTTCAGTCTTTTTGTTTTGCTTATAGAGCTGCAAGATGTAGAAAGATTATTTATGCATACAAAGGAGAATTAAGTGGAAAGGAGACACAAGAGGTAATCAAGTCAGCAAGGATTGCCTGTTGGTCATGATGCACCAGCTGTTCCCTGGGTCGCATGTCATACTTGCATGGTGTCTCTTGCAATGTTGAATGACTTGATACATACAAGGGCACACCATTAGTGGACCTTCTCTAGTAGTTTATGTGTCCCAGTTGAGTGTTATGTTGCAGAGTGATGTTAAATTGCATGTTCATTATTGTAAGAAATAAATAGAGGAATTAAGAATCAAAGAGAAAGGAATAAGGACAGGATCGTAGGAAGGAGATTGAATTAGATGGTGGCAGTGGGAAGAAAAGTTGGTTGAATTAGATGCAGTCATTAAATTTTGTTTCTTGAATGACAACTGGTAGCATCTATTAAACTGTTTTTTAAACAAATCTGCAAGAAACTGTTTATTGCAAAAGAATTTGCTAGAAACTTCCAACTCTATATTGATCTGCTTTCTAAACAAATCTTCAAGGGGAACTTTTTATTGCATCCACACATGTAAACTATTATGTCTCACAGATCAGTGGTGGCAAAATTGAAAGTGAAATGTCTGCCCACGAACTAGTTTTGATCTACTTATATAATGGCATGCTTCCTTGTCAACTTTGCCTAAATCCCATCATGGTTCTTGATGCTCACTTCATATCTTTTGTTGGAAATGTTTTGATCTGTTAAATTGCAACATAACATATTTTTTCAGTTGAGAAATCATAGAATATTGGCTAAGATGTTTTCAGTTATATATCTTTCACATCACTGCTCACCTTCTGTTTTTCAATTATAGTATTACAATCCTTTAGAAATCTTTATTTTGATGTAACAACTTCTTGGTCCTTCCTATGTTTTTTTTTAGAATTTAATGTGACATCAGTCAGTCAGATAATTGCATTAGATGAACAATGGAGGTAAAGCCCCACAGTTCTGTGACTAGTGTGCATGCTTTGGAAACAAAAGTAACTTGGAAGCTTTCTCTATTCACTTGATTTCAGGAATTGCTCGGTGTTTCACATATGGTGGAAGTAAGAACCATATACTCTATGATCCTGAGATACCACCAAGGCAGGGTTTAACAAAAGAGAAGTATATGATGAAAGATGGAAAACAGACTTCAGTAAATCATTTTCATGAGAAGCTTTTCAAACTGAAGGATTTGATGAAAACAAAGGTATTGAAACTAGAAGTTTAATAATTGAAATTTGTTCTACTATTCAGAAATTATTTCATCAATCAACATAATACTGCATATGCAAACACGGTAGGGATCTTAATCCTTGAAGCAAATTCAACTCTATTCTGCCTGCTATTTTATATTTCATTCTAGGTCCAAATTTCTTATGCCTGGATACATTTATAAATAATCAAACTGGAACACGTATGCATTCTTAGATAAGGAAAGTGTTCTGTAATTAAGCTCCCACTAGCTTTCTCTTTTGATTTTCAGATCATTGTTTTGCCTCATTACTGTCATCGTTTACCAGATTGTCAAGGTTTCCATGTACATGTGCGTTGGACCTTTAAAGAAAAACCAAGATTCTAAACTTATGCTTCAATGTATTAAATATAATTGTCATCTAACATTGGCATTTCTCTTTTAATTTATTTTAGGCTGGTAAAAATAGAGCAGAGAAAAGAAACAAGTTCATGGAGGACTTCTTAGCAGAGTTCTACGAGGAATGGAGTGGGAGCTCTTGAACTGCTATTCTCCTGTGGTACTTTGTATACCTCTGGTTTGAAAACACTGCAGATCGATACAAAAATACTGTAACTAATTGTTTTTCGGAGTTGAATTCTATATATGAAATTCTATACCTGATATTGTTGCCTAGAGGAGGCTAAATTTTGTTAGGCTATGGTGAATGTTTCATATTCATATCGTGCTGATCAAAAGTTTTTGTATTTCACTATATTAGATTATTGGCCATTATAGTTTGTGCACTTAAATTCTTTGGTGCTGTCGTAACCAATAAACATATTAGATCGTAAAACTTTAATAAATTAATCAACAATCATCAAAGTGATGATTAGGCTCTTAATTAACACATTATTTTTGGACTATTTCTTTAATCATCATGTATTTTATATCGATATGTTTGGAACCATTAGTGTATTTATCATTCTTATAAATGAAGATTATACATTTTCAATTAGAGGGATGATTTTTGTGTTGAATCATATATTTTGATAATGAAATTAATTGATAAAGTTATAATCTAATCTTCGTTTGAGTAATGTAGGATTATCTTCGATCATGAAAAGATAATTTGATTGAAGTATGATGAATCAAATGTTGGGTCGGAGTAGAACATATCAAAAGATTAGACGTTGGGTCGGAGGATTAGTTGACGTAACGGAAGGACTTCGTGTCATGAGTTCAGACATCGGGTCGTAGGATCAAACATCGCGCCAACGAGATTGGATATTGTGGAATGTCAACATGTCGATTGAGTAATACATCGAAGAAGAGGATGATGCGTCGAATGATCGGACGAAGCGTCGGATGAACGAATGACATGCCAGACAACATAGTATTCTTGTCTTGTAATCATGTGTGTCTATATCGAAATAGTTTGTTTAATTGAGTCGGTTTTGGGGGGTAACCGTGCCAACTCAATTAGGGGCTCATTGGGCCTGAGTTGGGGTTGAGTTGGGCTCTTTGGAAGGCATATTCAGTGACCTAGGGTTAGGTCAAGCGGTGGCACCGCCAGGTCAGGCGGTGGAATCGCTTGTGAAATAGTGTACGTCTCCGAGAAACTTGAGCGGTGGTACTACCGGTGTCAGGTGGTGGTACCGCCCAGACTGCGCGGTGGTATCGCCTAGCGTTAGTCTGGTAGATGATGGTACCCACCCAGACTACGTGATGGTATTGCTAGTTGTCAGCCTGACAAAGGGTGGTACCGCCTAGTAATGGCAGTGGTATTGTAAGGACCCGAGAAATCCGGGATGAGACTTTTTTTTGGCTCTATATTTGAAGCTATTTAGGGGCTATAAAAACCCTACTCTTTTCTGCTTGGGGTAGCAAGAAATAGAGTGAAAAAGGGAAAAGTATACTTGAGAAAAAAGTTGGAAACTCTCTTAAGTTAGGAGTGAGGTCTAAAAGAGAAGTGTATGTTGAATCTCGTATTTTGATGACGAAACTACTTGATATATGTTTATGATTTAATCTGCGTTTTGAGTGACGCAGGATGCTTCGATCAGGATGAGATAATTAAAGCAGGAAAAATCATGTTGTGCCGGAGGAACATGTCAGAAGATTGGACGTCGGGCCGGTGGATCGGTCGACGTATCGACAGAAGGCTTCGGGTCATGGACTCGGGCATCGGGCCAAGAAGAGCGGGTATTGTGCCAAGGATATCGGAGTTACAGAGTCAACTGGCCGATTGGGCAATAGGCCGCAGGAGAGGACGATGCACCGAAGAATCGGATGAAGCGTCGAGGGACCAATGACATGCCGGACAACTTGGTTAATTGCTTAGGATTAATTGTCTCGATCGAAGTTTTGTTTTAAGTGTGCAGGATTAACTACGATGACAGTAAGATATGTAGCAGGAGTTGCGCCGGAGTCAAGACAATGATCACGTTGGGAGTTCGAGAGTTCGACGGAAGTTCGGACAGTCGTCGGAGGTTCTACGGGAACAAATCTGAGAAGTCCATGAGCTTGCCAAAGAAGCTCGTCGGAACTCGCAAAGTGGATCGTCGCAAGTCCAGGAGTTTTCCGGAAGTCCGCAGGAGCATCACCGAGGGTTCATCGGATGATCGACGGAAGTTCGCCGGAAGAAGCGATTGACGCACCGGAGCAAGTTGCAGTAAATGTCTCAGGAAATATCATAGTTAGCACAATGATTAAGTTGGAAATGGGAGGTGATCCCATTAACTTAATCTTGGGGCAATTGGGCCCCTAAAAAACCCAAATTGGGCCGAATGGATCAACCCATTCGGACCCTGATTTCTGGCAGGCGGTTGAACCGCCCAAGCCAGGAGGTGGCACCGCCTGGGCTAAGTCTCCGAGCGAGACTGGGCGGTGCAACCGCCCCAGCCAGGAGGTGGCACCGCTTGGGCTCAATCTCCGAGCGAGATTGGGCGGTGCAACCTCCCATGACAGAGGTGGCACCGCTTGGGCTCGGTCTCCGAGCTCTGGCTGAGCGGTACAACCGCCTCAGTCAGGAGGTGGCACCGCCTGAGCTCGGTCTTCGAGCTTTGGTAGGAGGTGCAATCGCCCCTGACAGGAGGTGGCACCGCCTAGAGGCTCAGTCTTCGAGCTCTGCCAGGTGGTGCAACCGCTCCAGTCAGGAGGTGCAACCGCTAGATCCTGGAATTCCGGGAATTGACAGTTTTGAGCTCCAAATTCAAACTGGGTTGGGGCCTATTAATACCCCACCCATTCAGCACTGAAAAGGCACTCAATATACACCGAAATCCTGATCTTGTTCTGTGATTTTTAGAGTTCAAAATTGTTGTAAAGGCCAAAAGTTCTTCTCCCTCTTTTCTTCCAAGTTCTGAGCTTTAAAGAGAGGAGAGAAAATTCTGTAAGGGTTGTCTCCTAAGCCCGTCAAAAGGAGTGAAACTGTAAAAGGGTGGTTGGCCTTCGCCTATTGAAGGACTGCCTCTAGTTGACGTCGGTGACCTTGTCGGTAGAGGAAGCCAAAAGTGGAGTAGGTCAAGATTGACCAAACCACTCTAAATCTCGGTTTGCATTTACCTTGAGCATATTATCTTTACTGCAAACCTCCTCTAAAGCTTACTGCTTTCTGCACATATACGATCGGGTTTCAAGCTTTGCACTTTCCGAATCGGCGTTTAGACGTAAAACAGTTTCATCGTACGATCATCATATTTCTGTTTGCGTTTACGTTTTGATTTCTATCACAACTGTAATCTTCCTTTATATCCTTGCTTAAACTGCATCTCGCTTAATCAAGTGATTTACGAATCAGCATTTAGACGTAAAACAGTTTTTTTGTACGAATATCATACTTCAGTTTGCGCCTGCTATCTGATTAGAATCATAACTGCAAACTGCATTTATATCTCTGCTGCATCTCGTTTAAACAAAAGTTAAAGTGATTTACGAATCGACTTTCTTACCAAAATCACTTTTAATGAACGAACGCAGATTTTATTTTTCGTAGAAGGTTTTCCGCTGCACTAATTCACCCCCGCCTCTTAGTGCTCTTGATCCTAACAATTGGTATCAGAGCCCGGTATTTCTCATTTCGGATTTACACCCGAGAGAAATGGCTCTTCATGGCTTTCAAGAGGGCTTATCGGTTGTTCGTCCACAGTTGTTTAACGGATTGGATTACACTTATTGGAAAACTCGAATGAGAGTTTTCTTGATTTATATGAATTTGGATTTATGGAATATCGTTGAAAACAATTTTCAACTTCCCTCTAAACCGATGAACGAATGGTCGGATTTGGAGAAGAAGTATTTTTTTTTAAACGCAAAGGCTATGAATGTCTTATTTTGCGCTTTGGACAAAAATGAGTTCAATCGGATTTTTATGTGCGAAACGGCTTTTGATATTTGGCGAACACTTGAAATCACGCACGAGGGAACTAGTAGAGTCAAAGACTCGAAAGTTAACATTTTATTGCATGATTTTGAGCTTTTTCGAATGCAACCAAGCGAGACTATAGGCAACATGTACACTCGTTTCATGGATGTCATCAATAATCTAAGAGTTCTTGGTAAATCTTTTTCGACTTTTGATCTTGTAAGCAAGATCTTAAGATCCCTTTTAAAAAGGTGGGATCCTAAAATAACGGTAATACAAGAAACAAAAGATTTAAATATTTTTCCACTTGAAGAACTTATCAGTTCATTGATGACATATGAAATGGTGCACAATGCACATGATGAACATAATGAACAAAACAACCTTCCAAAGAACAGGAAGGATTTTGGACATAGAAAATTTGAAGACCACTCGACCATAAGCTCAAGTGATGGTGAACTTAAACTACAAATGAAACAAAAATTAAAAAGCAAAAAGAATGGAACTACTTACTTTGAACGCAAGAAGAAGAGCACAAAGTAGGATGAATCAAGGTCCTCCGAAGACGAGGAGAAAATCAAGAAATGCGAGGTGGCAAACTACGCCTTAACGACATTCAACGATGAGGTAATCGAAAGCCCCTTAATTTGTTTTTAAATTACTTGATGTTTTTCATGATGCATTTTCTTTTTTTAGAATAATTATTTTTCTTGAATATTACATATTAAAAAAAATATTTGAAAATGCAAGAATATGATCATGCTTGTAATTTGAAAATAATAATGAAAATTACATGTTTCATGTTAATGAAATAAAATGTTAGATTTAAATCTATTGAACATATGTATGTTTTTCTTAAGAAGAAAAAATGTGTATTTTGATTATTTCTGATTTTGATTAAAACCATGCTTAATGTCTTAATGAAAATATTAAGAAGTTTAATATCATGCTATATGTGGTTAAGAAGTAATAATGTGTATCATGTTGATTTCCATTGTTATTTCTCGATTTTGATTACATAAAATAATGCTTGAAGAAATGCATAATGATGTAATATTAAATATTTTGATACTATGATTGATAATTTTATGCATGAAATTTTAAGTTATACATGAAGATTAGCATGTGTTATTTTCATGAGTGTATTTGAAAAACATAAGGCAAAAATGTGTCCGAATGCATGAATTTATTAAAATCATTTTTCAGACGTCCTTAATTCACTCACTAAATTACTATAATGAGAACTTTACACTATTACATGCCTTAATAATATGTTGAAAATTATGTGTTTTGGATACAAAAATTTCCATGATCATGAGCATGTTTTATCTTCATGATTGTGTTTGAAAATCTATAGCAAAACCATGTCCAAATGCATGAAAGTGTTAAATATTATTTTTCTTGATCCTAACAATTGAAAATCCAAAAATATCATTGATTTTTGACATATGGAATCAACTAGCAAATGCATCTCTCATAGACTTATCATTGTGAAAAATATCTTTCGAGAAATGGATTTGATGATTCCTACTTATATCTTTAGAGAAATAGTTTTACGTGCAAGGATTTGATTCACAGACATATCTTGATCCCTGTAAAAATGAAGTGTGCTTTAATATCCTATCAATTTTAACTTCATTCAAGTAAGCTCACTAGTGACTTTCCTCCTTCATGCAAAAAAGATAATAACAAATAAAGAGGAAGAAGTAATGAAAGCTATCTCCTTGTCATGTTTTCCTTAAGGTATTTGTATAATTGATATCCTATCACTCATTGTTGAAAAATGACATAAACCTAGTTATGGCATGAATCATTACCGCACTTACGTTTAAAACTTGCTTATATCGTTCTCCTTTTTGTTGATGACAAAGGGGGAGAAAAATATTGAATTGATACTATGAGTACTATATTTGAATGAGAAATAGATGAAATGCTATGATTGCTAAATACTTGAAATGTTTGAATCATGTTAAGATATTAATAACTTGCATCGTAATTTTACTTGCTGATATCTTGCCATGTGATGAAATGCTATGATTTGTTGCTAAAATGATGCATGAAATACTTATTCTTTTTATTATGATGTATGTGATGTATTGCATATGATGTAAATGATTATTAAAATTGCCTTAATTTGAATTCAAGGTTTATCTCAATTATGGAATTTTGAAATAAGAATGATTACTCACATTTGTCATGATTTAGAAATTGACATAAAGGGTCTTCCCTTCTTTTTGACAATGACAAAGGGGGAGATAGCTGGCTTACACAATTCAAGAAGAAAGCAAAAATTGCACTTATCAAAAGAGAAGAAATTGCTATCTTGAACATCACCGAGAATTGCTAGATTGAAATCTTAAGAAATGCAAAAATGTGCTATCTTGCTTATCTCAAGATGCAAAACATGCTAACTTGCACTTTGCAATGGAAGCAAAATTGCTAGCTCAAACTTTGCAAAGGAAGCAAGAAATTGCTCTTCTCCAAAGAGAAGCAAAGATTGCTAACTTGCATATTTCTAGAAGCAAAAGTGCTATCTTACCTATCACAAAGAAAAGCAAATATGCCAACTTGCATATCTTTGAATTTGTAATCTTGTATGTTGTAAAACTTGCCTATCTAAAACTTGATAGCTTGAATGTTCTAAGCATGATGTAACACTTGCTAAATTTTCTAGCTTCAAAACTGCATGATGATAAAACTTGATATTCTGTTTTTTATGCAATGAGTTAAACTTATATTCCAAATACAAGAATAGTTGGACTTCTCCTTTTTGTTGATGATAAAGGGGGAGAAGTATGATGTTATGCATAAGTCTATGCTTAAGTTCATGATGACGTGTTGCAAGTATTCATGATGAACATTGCAATGACTTGAATTCAGTTTGAATTCAAGGTTCTATCAATATGGCATATTGATAGGGGGAGTTTGTTTAAACTCTGGGAGTTAAGGATAACTCCGTCATCAAGTAGTTGTCATCATAAAAAATGGGGAGATTGTTGAATCTCGTATTTTGATGATGAAACCATTTGATATTTATTTATGTTTTAATCTGCGTTTTGAGTGACGCAGGATGCTCCGATCAAGATGAGACAATTAAAGTAGGAAAAATAATGTTGTACTGGAGGAACATGTCAGAAGATTGGACATCGGGCCGGTGGATCGATCGACGTATCGACAGAAGGCTTCGAGTCGTGGACTCGGGCATCGGGCCAAGAAGAGCGGGTATTGTGCCAAGGATATCAGAGTTGCGGAGTCAACTGGCCGATTGGGCAATAGGCAGCAGGAGAGGACGATGCGCAGAAGAATCGGACGAAGCGTCGAGGGACCAATGACATGCCAGACAAATTGGTTAATTACTTTGGATTAATTGTCTCGATCGAAGTTTTGTTTTACATGTGCAGGATTAACTACGATGAAAGTAAGACATGCAGTAGGAGTTGCGTCGGAGTCAAGACTATGATCACGTTGGGAGTTCGAGAATTTGATGGAAGTTCGGACGGTCGTCGGAGGTTCTGCGGGAACAAATCGGAGAAGTCCAGGAGTGTCACTTTGCAAAAATGTGCTATCTTGCCTATCTCAAGATGCAAAACATGCTAACTTGCACTTTGCAATGGAAGCAAAATTGCTAGCTCAAACTTTGCAAAGGAAGCAAGAAATTGCTCTTCTCCAAAGAGAAGCAAAGATTGCTAACTTGCATATTTCTAGAAGCAAAAGTGCTATCTTACCTATCACAAAGAAAAGCAAATATGCCAACTTGCATATCTTTGAATTTGTAATCTTGTATGTTGTAAAACTTGCCTATCTAAAACTTGATAGCTTGAATGTTCTAAGCATGATGTAACACTTGCTAAATTTTCTAGCTTCAAAACTGCATGATGATAAAACTTGATATTCTGTTTTTCATGCAATGAGTTAAACTTATATTCCAAATACAAGAATAGTTGGACTTCTCCTTTTTGTTGATGATAAAGGGGGAGAAGTATGATGTTATGCATAAGTCTATGCTTAAGTTCATGATGACGTGTTGCAAGTATTCATGATGAACATTGCAATGACTTGAATTCAGTTTGAATTCAAGGTTCTATCAATATGGCATATTGATAGGGGGAGTTTGTTTAAACTTTGGGAGTTAAGGATAACTCCGTCATCAAGTAGTTGTCATCATCAAAAATGGGGAGATTGTTGAATCTCGTATTTTGATGATGAAACCATTTGATATTTATTTATGTTTTAATCTGCGTTTTGAGTGACGCAGGATGCTCCGATCAAGATGAGACAATTAAAGTAGGAAAAATAATGTTGTACTGGAGGAACATGTCAGAAGATTGGACATCGGGCCGGTGGATCGATCGACGTATCGACAGAAGGCTTCGAGTCGTGGACTCGGGCATCGGGCCAAGAAGAGCGGGTATTGTGCCAAGGATATCAGAGTTGCAGAGTCAACTGGCCGATTGGGCAATAGGCCGCAGGAGAGGACGATGCGCAGAAGAATCGGACGAAGCGTCGAGGGACCAATGACATGCCAGACAAATTGGTTAATTACTTTGGATTAATTGTCTCGATCGAAGTTTTGTTTTACATGTGCAGGATTAACTACGATGAAAGTAAGACATGCAGTAGGAGTTGCGTCGGAGTCAAGACTATGATCACGTTGGGAGTTCGAGAATTTGATGGAAGTTCGGACGGTCGTCGGAGGTTCTGCGGGAACAAATCCGAGAAGTCCAGGAGTGTCACATCCTGAATTTTTTTTTTATTATTATTTTTATTTCTATACAGGCCAAATAGATAAACATCTATAACCATTTATTACAATTCATTTATTTATCAAATTACAAATAAAAAAGTAAACATAGTGATGTTAACTTCAAGAGTCATCCAAGTGGCTCTACCTAGCGGTAGAGGAAGGTCCGTTCTCCACTAGAATCCGATTTAGTACTAGAGAGAGGCTGCTCTAAAAATCAAAAACAAAGAAAATTCAGCAACGCTGAGTAGGAACCCCAAAAGTCAAATCAAGATGAATACATGTTCAAAATTCAATCAATCATCTCATTGGCGTATATCACATACCCGAAGGAGCACTCCCCCAACAGCGGATGGAGAGGCTTTATCATACGGGATGAGTTTGTGTTCTCCCAACAACGGATGGAAGCAAACTCATATCACACTCCCAACAGCGGATGGAGTGGTGTCCCACACCCGCCAAAGTGGGGACACGTTCCTCCCAACAGTAGATGGAGGAACCATCCAGCCGCCACGTCTGACGACCCGCTAATCCCCGAAGGGAATCGCCCTACCTACCCTTGGCAGGGAAATAATATAATCTCACACTAGTCATGTCCATATAGAGATGAAATAACACATTTAAACATTTTTTTCAAATATCATCAATACCAAATAATACAAATTAGCCCTCAATTGACTTGAACTCTAGTTCAATTGATCCAATTGAACTCAATTTACTAGGACCTAACTGAACCGATCTCTAATCCTTATTTAATTGGTCTGGAACCACCCTAGACTAGTATAATTTGGATTAGATTAGGTTTAATTTAGGTTAAACTAACTTGAATAAGTCAATCAATTTGGAATCACCCTGAATTGATCTAGACTAATCTAGCCTAGTTTAGTTCAATCAATACCTGGGCTTAAATCCAACAATAATATTGAGCTAGATTAAGCCAGCTCATCTACTAGTCATGTGCATTATACATGACTGGGTATGCATCACACAAAGCTGGCCCAGCCTTGGCCCATGGACTGGTCATGTGCATCGCATGTGACCGCCCATGATGGTTAGGCTGGGTTAGCCTATGGGCCCAGGGCCTGATCCGTGGGTTGGGCCTGGCCTACGGGCTGGGCCTGGTCTACTGATTAGGCCTAGCCAATAGGCTGTGGCCTGACCTATGGGTTGGGCTTGGCCTGTGAGCAATTTCAATCCAAATAATATATAATTTCATACCGCAACATATATTCATTAGCAATATAAACAAAAAACATAATAACGCATTGAATGATAGACAAGGAGATAAGCTTTAAAACAAGGAAATAACATTCTAATTTAAATAGAAATCATAATACATTAAAAGATATAAACTTTAATATAATGAAATAACCTTCTAAATTCACATAAAAATCATGCTTTCAATACATATAAAATTTCAACATATTCTAGTCAAATTCTAAATCATTCAGAATAGCATATTTTAAATTTCAAATTAATGAATATCACAAAAGATTTTAGATAACATATTTTAATCTAATAATATTTTAATCCAGATAAGATTAAAGATAAATAGTAATATCAGGAAATATCAGATAAAAAATATAAATTTTTAACATCTTTAAATCTACAATAAAAACTTAATCATTGGTCAGCATTATACAAGTGATTACTTTAATGTAATAATAAAAAATTTAACATTTAAAGAATTGATAAACATATTTCAAACTACAAGCTTTCAACATTCAAAGAATCAAAATAAAAACTAAAACTTTTAAATTTAAGAAAGGCAGGGAAACCTACCTCTTGTCAACAGGGTGTAACTCCTCGTTCCTCCCACTGCCAGGCTCGACTAGGTGAGGAACGAAGGAGAGAAATCACTCCCTTTAAATAGGAGGAGGTGAGCCTCTATTAAAGGAAATAAATATTTAATTTTCGTATTTATTTAATATAAATTATTTTCATTTAATATACTAACAAATATGATATCATCATATTTGGAATACTTACTAGTTATTTCCTTAATTCATATTAACAAACAAGGAAGTAGATTAAGATTTCCTTAAATTATAATAACAAGTAAGGAAAGAAAATCAATTCCTAACTTAAATATTTAGTGTGATTATAAGGAGCTTGCCAAAGAAGCTCGTCGGAACTTGCCAAGTGGATCGTCGCAAGTCCAGGAGTTTGCCAGAAGTCCGCAGGAGCATCACCGAGGGTTCATCGGATGATCAACGGAAGCACGTCGAAAGCTCGTCGGAAGAAGCGATTGATGCACCGAAGCAAGTTGTAGTAAATGTCTTAAGAAATTCGTAGTTAGCACGATGATTAAGTTAGAAATGGGAGGTGATCCCATTAACTTAATCTTGGAGCAATTGGGCCCTTGACAGACCCAAATTGGGCCAAACGGATCAGCCAATTCGGACCTAGATTACTTGGCCAGAGGTGGCACCGCCCAGGTCGGTAGTGGCATCGCCCAGGGCTCAGTCTCCGAGCTCTGGTTGGGCGGTGCAACCGCCTCTGAGAGAGATGCAATCAATTGATCTCGGTCTCCGAGCTCTGGCTGGGCGGTGCAACTGCCCCAATCAGGCGGTGGCACCGCCTGAGCTTAGTCTCCGAGCTTTGGCAGGAGATGCAACCACCCTTGACAAGAGGTGATACCGCCCAGAGGCTCAGTCTTTGAGCTCTGCCAAGCGGTGCAACCGCCAGACCCCGGAATTTCGGGAATTGACAGTTTTAAGCTCGAAATTCAAATTGGGTTAGGGCCTATAAATACCCCACCCTTTCAGTAATGAAAGGGTAACCCAAAGGCACCGAAAGCTTGGTCTTACTCTGTGATTTTAGAGCTCAAAAGTGTTGTAAAGACTAGAAGTTCTCCTCCCTCTTTTCTTTCAAGTTTTGATCTTTCCATAGAAGAGAGATAAGTTTGTAAGGGTTGTCTCCTAAGCCCGTTAAAAGGAGTGAAATTGTAAAAGAGTGTTGGCCTTCGCCTATTGAAAGAAGGCCTCTAGTGGACGTCGGTGATCTCGTCGGTGGAGGAAGCCAAAAGTGGATGTAGGTCAAGATTGACCGAACCACTCTAAATCTCAGTTTGCATTTACTTTAAGCGTATTATCTTTATTACAAACCTCCTCAATAGCTTACTGCCTTCTGTGCATTTATGATCGTGTTTCAAAGTTCAGTATTTTCCGAATTGGTGTTTAGACATAAATCAGTTTTATCGTACAAACATCATATTTCAGTTTACGCATACATTCTAATTTCTATCATAACTGCAAACTGCCTTCATAGACTTGCATTAACTGCATCTTGCTTGATCACAAGTTAAAGTGATTTACGAATCGGCTTTTCTACCAAAATCGCTCTTATCGTACGAACGCAGTTTTAATCGTCAAAAGTTTTCCGCTGCACTAATTCAACCCCCCCCCCCCTCTTAGTGCTCTTGATCCTAACAATTGGTATCAGAGCCTGGTATTTCTCATTTCAGATTTACACCCAAGAGAAATGACTCTTCATTGCTTTCAAGAGGGCTTATCGATTGTTCGTCCATAGTTGTTTAACGGATTGGACTACACTTACTGGAAAACTCGAATGAGAGTTTTCTTGATTTATATGAATTTGGATTTTTGGAATATTATTGAAAACAATTTTCAACTTCCCTCTAAACTGATGAACGAATGGTCGGATTTGGAGAAGAAGTATTTTTCTTTAAACGCAAAGGCTATTAATGCCTTAGTTTGCACTTTGGACAAAAATGAGTTCAATCGGATTTTTATGTGCGAAACAATTTTTGATATTTGGCGAACACTTGAAATCACGCACGAGGGAACTAGTAGAGTCAAAGACTCGAAAGTTAACATTTTATTACATGATTTTGAGCTTTTTCGAATGCAACCAAGCGAGACTATAGGTGACATGTACACCCGTTTCACGGATGTCGTCAATAATCAAAGAGTTCTTGGTAAATATTTTTTGACTTTTGATCTCGTAAGCAAGATCTTAAGATCTCTTTCAAAAAGGTAGGATCCTAAAATAATGGTAATACAAGAAACAAAAGATTTAAATATTTTTCCACTTGAAGAACTTATCGGTTCATTGATGACATATGAAATGGTGCACAATGCACATGATGAACATAATGAATAAAACAACCTTCCAAAGAATAGGAAGGATTTTGGACATAGAACATTTGAACACCACTCGAGCATAAGCTCAAGTGATGGTGAACTTAAACTACAAATGAAACAAAGATTAAAAAGCAAAAAGAACGGAACTACTTACTTTGAATACAAGAAGAACAACACAAAGTGGGATGAATCGAGCTCCTCCGAAGATGAGGAGAAAATCAAGAAAGGCGAGGTGGCAAACTATGCCTTAACGGCATTCAACGATGAGGTAATCGAAACCCCCTTAATTTGTTTTGAAATTACTTGATGTTTTCATGATGCATTTTTTTTTAGAATAATTATTTTTCTTGAAAATTGCATATTAAAAAAAATATTTGAAAATGCAAGAATATGATCATTCTCGTAATTTGAAAATAATAATAAAAATTACAAGTTTCATGTTAATGAAATAAAATGTTAGATTTAAATCTAATGATCCTATGTATGTTTTTCTTAAGAAGAAAAAATGTGTATTTTGATTATTTCTGATTTTGATTAAAACCATGCTTAATGTCTTAATGAAAATATTAAGAAGTTTAATATCATGCTATATGTGGTTAAGAAGTAATAATGTTTATCATGTTGATTTCCATTGTTATTTCTCGATTTTGATTAAATAAAATCATGCTTGAAGAAATGCATAATGATGTAATATTAAATATTTTGATACTATGATTGATAATTTTATGCATGAAATTTTAAGTTATACATGATGATAAGCATGTATTATTTTCATGAGTGTATTTGAAAACCATATGGCAAAAATGTGTCCGAATGCATGAACTTATTAAAATCATTTTTCAGACGTCCTTAATTCACTCACTAAATTGCTATAATGAGAACTTTACACTATTACATGCCTTAATAATATGTTGGAAATTATGTGTTTTGGATACAAAAATTTTCATGATCATGAGCATGTTTTATCTTCATGATTGTGTTTGAAAATCTATAGCAAAACCATGTCCGAATGCATGAAAGTGTTAAATTTCATTTTTCTTGATCCTAACAATTGAAAATCCAAAAATATCATTGATTTTTGACATATGGAATCAACTAGCAAATGCATCTCTCATAGACTTATCTTATGAAAAATATCTTTCGAGAAATGGATTTGATGATTCCTTCTTATATCTTTAGAGAAATAGTTTTACGTGCAAGGATTTGATTCACACAGATATCTTGATCCTTGGAAAAATGAAGTGTGCTTTAATATCCTATCAATTTTAACTTCATTCAAGTAAGCTCACTAGTGACTTTCTTCCTTCATGCAAAAAAGATAATAACAAATAAAGAGGAAGAAGTAATGAAAGCTATCTCTAAGTCATGTTTTCCTTAAGTTATTTGTAAAATTGATATCCTATCACTTATGGTTGAAAAATGACATAAACCTAGTTGTGGCATGAATCATTACCGCGCTTACATTTAAAACTTGTTTATATCGTTCTCCTTTTTGTTGTTGACAAAGGGGGAGAAAAATATGAATTGATACTATGAGTACTATATTTGAATGAGAAATAGATGAAATGCTATGATTGCTAAATACTTGAAATATTTGAATCATGTTAAGATATCAATAACTTGCATCGTAATTTTATTTGCTGATATCTTGCCATGTGATAAAATGCTATGATTTATTGCTAAAATGATGCATGTAATACTTATGCTTTTTATTATGATGTATGTAATGTATTGCATATGGTGTAAATGATGATTAAAATTGCCTTAATTTGAATTCAAGGTTTATCTTAATTATGAAATTTTGAAATAAGAATGATTACTCACCTTTGTCATGATTTAGAAATTGACATAAAGGGTCTTCCCTTCTTTTTGACAATGACAAAGGGGGAGATAGCTGGCTTGCACAATTCAAGTAGAAAGCAAAAATTGCACTTCTCAAAAGAGAAGAAATTGCTATCTTGAACATCACCGAGAATTGCTAGATTGAAATCTCAAGAAAATGTAAAAATATGCTATCTTGCCTATCTCAAGATGCAAAACATGCTAACTTGCACTTTGCAATGGAAGCAAAATTGCTAGCTCAAACTTTGCAAGGGAAGCAAGAAATTGCTCATCTCAAAAAAGAAGCAAAGATTGCTAACTTGCATATTTCTAGAAGCAAAAGTGCTATCTTACCTATCGCAGAGAAAAGCAAATATGTCAACTTGCATATCTTTGAATTTGCTATCTTGTATGTTGTAAAGCTTGCATATCTAAAACATGATAGCTTGAATGTTCTATGCATGATGTAACATTTGCTAAATTTTTTAGCTTCAAAACTACATGATGATAAAACTTGATATTCTGTTTTTCATGCAATGAGTTAAACTTATATTCCAAACACAAGAATAGTTGGACTTCTCCTTTTTGTTGATGACAAAGGGGGAGAAGTATGATGTTATGCATAAGTCTATGCATAAGTTCATGATGACGTGTTGCAAGTATTCATGATGAACATTGCAATGACTTGAATTCAGTTTGAATTCAAGGTCCTATCAATATGACATATTGATAGAGGGAGTTTGTTTAAACTCCAGGAGTTAAGGATAACTTCGTCATCAAGTAGTTGTCATAATCAAAAAGGGGGAGATCGTTGAATCTCGTATTTTGATGATGAAACCACTTGATATATGTTTATGTTTTAATCAGTGTTTTGAGTGACGTAGGATGCTCCGATCAGGATGAGACAATTAAAGCAGTAAAAATCATGTTGTGTTGGAGGAACATGTCAGAAGATTGGACGTCGGGCCGGTGGATCGGTCGACGTATCGACAAAAGGCTTCGGGTCGTGGACTCGGGCATCGAGCCAAGAAGAGCGGGTATTGTGCCAAGGATATCGGAGTTGCAGAGTCAACTGGCCGATTGGGCAATAGGCCGCAGGAAAGGACGATGCGCGGAAGAATCGGATGAAGCGTCGAGGGACCAATGACATGCCGGACAACTTGGTTAATTGCTTAGGATTAATTGTCTCCATCGAAGTTTTGTTTTACATGTGTGGGACTAACTACGATGAAAGTAAGACATGCAGCAGGAGTTGCGCTGGAGTCAAGACTATGATCACGTTGGGAGTTCGAGAATTCGACGGAAGTTCGGACGGTCGTCGGAGGTTCTGCGGGAACAAATCCGAGAATTCCAGGAGCTTGCCAAAGAAGCTCGTCGGAACTTGCCAAGTAGATCGTCGCAAGTCCAGGAGTTTGCCGGAAGTCTGCAAAAGCATCACCGAGGGTTCATCGGATGATCGACGGAAGCTCGCCGGAAGAAGCGATTGACGCACCGAAGCAAGTTGCAGTAAATGTCTTAAGATTACTTGGGCCGAATGGATTAGCCCATTCGGACCTAGATTACTTGGCTAGAGGTGGCACTGCCTGGTTTGGCGGTGGCACCGCCCAGGGCTCAGTCTCCGAGCTCTAGCTGGGCGGTGCAACCACCTCTAACCGAGGTGCAACCGCTTGAGCTCGGTCTCCGAGCTCTGGCAGGAGGTGCAACCACCCCTTACAAGAGGTGATACCGCCTAGAGGCTCAGTCTTCGAGCTCTGCCAGGCGGTGCAACCGCTAGACCCCGGAATTCCGGGAATTGACAGTTTTGAGCTCGAAATTCAAATTGGGTTGGGGCCTATAAATACCCCACCCTTTCAGCAATGAAAGGGTAACCCAAAGGCACCGAAAGCTTGATCTTACTCTATGATTTTAGAGCTCAAAAGTGTTGTAAAGTCTAGAAGTTCTCCTCCCTCTTTTCTTCCAAGTTTTGATCTTTCAAGAGAGGAGAGAAAAGTTTGTAAGGGTTGTCTCCTAAGCCCGTCAAAAGGAGTGAAACTGTAAAAGGGTGGTTGGCCTTCACCTATTGAAGGAAGGCCTCTAGTGGACGTCAGTGATCTCGTCGGTGGAGGAAGCCAAAAGTGGATGTAGGTAAAGATTGACCGAACCACTCTAAATCTCGATTTGCATTTACTTTGAGCATATTTTCTTTACTACAAACCTCCTCAATAGCTTACTGCCTTCTGCACATTTACGATCGTGTTTCAAAGTTTAGTATTTTCCGAATCGACGTTTAGACGTAAATCAGTTTTATCGTACGAACATCATATTTTAAGTTTACACATACATTCTAATTTCCATCATAACTGCAAACTGCCTTCATAGACTTGCTTTAACTGCATCTTGCTTGATCACAAGTTAAAGTGATTTACGAATCGGCTTTTCCACCGAAATCGCTCTTATCGTACGAACGTAGTTTTAATCGTCGAAAGTTTTCCGCTGCCCTAATTCACCCCCCCCCCCCCCCCCCTCTTAGTGCTCTTGATCCTAACAATTAGATTATACATTAGGGGAGATTGTGAATAACTCTCAAGATAGAAGTTATCTTAAAGATGATATGTCTATGCCTATTCGAAATGTGAATCATAGTATTCATTCCTATGGGAATGGGAATAAAAAACAAGAGATGTGGATGAATGGAAGTTTAACTTCTATGAAAGCACTTCGCGTGATTTAATTGATTTATTTTATTCATTTCCTACATGCAGAGGAAGAGGACATTAATTTCAAATAAAATAAAAATAGGTTTACTCTACCCATTTTTACCTTCCAAGATAGATTAACTAATTTAAAAAAAATAAAAAAAAATTATATTGACATGTATTTTTATTGGCCAATCAGAATTACATTCTAAGACCAATAATTGTCTCAAAAGATCCAATATACACATATTATTGGACCCTTTAAATAAGAGTCAAGAAGATCCTATGAGAATTGAATATGTTCACATAGAAGATGTAAAAGAGATATTGGACACTCTACCAAAGCATTTCACAATTGATTTACCTAAGAATAAGTTTTCATTTTAAATCCATTACAATTATTTCATCTTCTTTTTCTAATAAAAATAGAAAGAAAAATTTGTAAAGAAAGAAGAAATTTATTTTTAATCTTTTTGGCACAATATGTATTTTCATGAAATAATCATAATCAAATTAATGTATCAAAGAATAGTAACTTTGAAGTCACTATTCTTAGATACTTATATCCAGGTATTTCACAGTTGAATTAAGTTAAAAAATACTTAAAGTTAGCGATTTATCAATTGATAATGTTGCCCCAATACCTAACCAAAGAGCTGCTAATCAAAAAGTCTATTGTAGCTCTTGGATGATGAAATAGATTTTAATATTTATTAATATTCTTAGAAAAAAGTGCTGTCAATAATCTCATTGGTATTGAAACCATTAAAAAAAACACCTAATAACTTATTGGGCATTGTATGGAGTATTTATAATACGGAACGAAGTACCATTTGGGTAATATTTTCAAAGCCTACATTAATGGTTCTAGAATTACCAAGCCTATGCAATAGTAGCTAGAATTGCTACTGAAATATCATTGGGCCATGCGGGTTCTCCATAATAATTATGCCCTATCTCTATAGCCATTTTATGTCTTAATATAGTATTATTTGATACGACGTATTTTGGCCCCAAGATACGTCACAGCTGAAGCCACACGTCAAGTCAGAACCGTACCAAGAAGCTATTCCACATGTCCCATCCCAAGAGCTCGGTCATAAGTGTCGTCCCATCCCTCGAGAGTCAGCGGCCACGCCGAACCGACATGCTATTAACCCTCGTACAATAGTATAAAGCCCCTGGTCAGCATCCGTCCAGAGGTGAGAGGAGGGAAGAAAAATAGAAAACAATCCACCCACTACTGACTTGCTCATCGAAGGGGCCAAAGTCGGGGATCACCCGACGAGGGCCATTTCTGCAGGCGAATGACCACTCGCGAGCTGTGAGCGTCTCAACCCAAGGGTCGCCATCCAACGCGCAAGGACGAGTCGTCAATCGACCGGAGCCCGACCAATGCTAATAAGCATCCCTTCCCGAGGGCACGACCACCTCGTCATCCAGCTCACTCGATAGAAGGCTCCCGACATTGACCCGTGGACCAAACCGTGCTAACTCATCAGCCATGGTATACTTGTTCACTAACACTTTGGCGCTAGAAGAAGGGACATTTCGTAGAAGCATGTAGTAGAAGCTCTCCTCGAGGGAGAACCACCGACCGTTCTCCCCTCCATCGAGCCTGGAAATCGATCCCTCCCCACCCTCGGAGATGGGGGGATCCCGGCCTCAACGCCAGATCGCTACTGGCACCTTTTCAATGACCCATGGTTGTCACCCCTCGAACTAACCACGGGACCCTCGACTGTGACACCCGAGGCATTCCTCAGCCTGACCAAACAAGTGCAAGCCATGGTGGGCATGATGCAGACGCTCGCTCCGTTCATTCCTCAGATCATGTGGGTAGCGGCTCCCCCAACTGACCCGACCCGATAGAGGCCGAGTGGGTAGCAAGTCGAGATGGGGGAAGCCCGAGAGCAAGCGACGGACCTGAGAGGTCCGCCCGAGCAGAGCATACCCGCACCCTGCTAAGTCACACTACCCCACTTCGAGCTTGACACCATATCGTTTGACTTGGCGGACGACTCGCTCAGGGCCCAGTTGTCCTGAGTCAACCAATGCTTGGACGAGTTCTAGCGCGAGTTCCAAAAATCACCGAGCGAGTCTAGCAAAGGTGGCTCAGGCAGGTCCCCTTTCACACAGGAAGTACAGGACAAGTCGGTACCCCTCAACTTTAGGTTGTCGGCATTGGATACATATGACGGCGGCTCCGATGCCACGGAGCATGTCGCCACATTTCAGGCTCAGATGGCCCTCTATGGCACCTCTGATGCATTGATGTGCCGGGCATTTCCGACCACCCTGAGGGGACCGGTACGAACGTGGTTCAGCCGACTGCGCCAATCTTTGGTCTTGTCCTTTGACCAGCTCACCAGGGAGTTCGAGCAGAACTTCCTCACCAGCGTGCGACCTAGGCCTTTAACGACCACCCTGCGAACTTCCTCTTAATATATTATCGTTCTAGTCAAGTTTTTTTGTTATTGGGATAGGTGAATTCTTATTGATCCACCCCCCGAAGGAACCAAATATGATAATTTTTCATCATTCGACTCGAGCAAGAATGAAATGAATGGTAAAAATAGATCCGTATAAAATCTACTTTTCATACATATCTCCACATATCATATATAATGACTCTATGTAAGAAAAGATTTACTAAATTCTATTTTCCAGGGTTGCAACTAATTTAGTTCTTATAGGTAAATGCTCGATATCCAAGTCGGCTTATAAATTTGATCATAATAAAGTGTTTTTTTCGATTGTCTCATATTTTTTTATTGGTGTTTATCCCCCTAATATCTTGATTTTTTTACGTACAAAATATTTACTTATTACTAATAAAGTCCAACCTATGTTCTTCCTTAGATCTCTTATTTCACTCTCATAGTGTTATAGATTTGGATAGATGAAGAGGAAATGAATATGTTTCCATACTGTAAATTAGGAAGTGGAATAAATATAATATTGAATCATCAGAGCATATCAATAACAAATGAAACATTTCGGAGCTTATTAACGGTGTATGAAATGTTTCGGAGTATATCAATGACAAATGGAATATTTCGGAACATATCAATGGCATATGGAATATTTCAAAGCATATCAATGGCGTAGGAACATTTCAGAGGCATAGGGAGCATCTCAGAACATATCAATAGCATAGGAAATATTTCAGAATATATCAACGACATATGAACCATTTCAAAGCATATCAAAGAATGAATATGAAACAAAAGCTGAAACGTCGTATTTGACATTGCATTCATATCTTTCTTATCCAAAGGCAAACTTACTCCAAATTCTTAAAATAAGCTAACGAAAGAAAGGTTTATGAGTCTATATTCAGATCAAATAAGTTTTGTCCAAATCAGAGGTTAGTGCATAAATTTATAACCATAACAAGGTAGAAAGGTCAGAATCTCGAATGTTTCATAGATTCAAATCGTTATGTCTAAACAGGAGATATATCAAATGCAAGGCTAGAACAATTCAAAGTTCCTCATATTTAAAGCAAATGTAGAGATAAAATTGTAGTAAGGAAAGGTTAGGACACTTGCAATAGGAAAGATTAGAAAGCGTGTAATAGGAAGGATCGGAACACTTGCAATAGAAAGGATCGGAACACTTGCAATAGAAAAGATTAGAAAGCTTGCAATAGGAAGGAGGAATGGGAATAAGAAACAAGAGATGTAGATGAATGGAAGTTTAACTTCTATTGAAACACTTCTCGTGATTTAATTGATTTATTTTATTCATTTCCTACATGCAGAGGAAGAGGACATTAATTTCAAATAAAATAAAAATAGATTTACTCTACCCATTTTTGCCTTCCAAGATAGATTAACTAATCTAAAAAAAACATTATATTGACATGTATTTTTATTGACCGATCAGAATTACATTCTAAGACCAATAATTGTCTCAAAAGATCCAATATACACATCTTATTGGGATCCTAGGCCGTGACACCCGAGGCATTCGTCAGCCTGACCAAATAATTGCAAGCCATGGTAGGCATGATGCAGATGCTCGCTCCGCTCATTCCTCAAATCGTGTGGCTAGCGACTCCCCCAACTGACTCGACCCGACAGAGGCCGAGTGGGTTCCAAGTCGAGATGGGGGAAAGCCCGAGAGTAAGCGACGGACCCGAGAGGTTCGCCCGAACAGAGCATACCCGCACCCTGCTAAGTCACACTACCCTACTTCGAGCCTGATACCATATCGTTTGACTTGGTGGACGACTTGCTCAAGGCCCAATTGTCCTGGGTCAACCAATGCCTGGACGAGTTCTAGCGTGAGTTCCAAATATCACCGAGCGAGTCTAGTGAAGGCGGCTCAGGTAGGTCCCATTTCACACAGGAAGTACAGGACAAGTCGGTACCCCTCAACTTCAGGCTATCGGTATAGGAGACATATGACGGCGGCTCCGATCCCGCGGAGCATATCTCCGCATTTCGGGCTCAGATGGCCCTCCATGACACCTCTGATGCATTGATGTGCCGGGCATTTCCAACCACCTTGAGGGGACCGGTACAAGCGTGGTTCAACCGATTACACCAATCTTTGGTCTTGTCCTTTGACCAGCTCACCAGGGAGTTCGAGCAGAACTTCCTCACCAACGTGCGACCTAGGCCTTCCATGGCCACCTTGCGAACTTCCTCTTAATATAGTATCGTTCTAGTCAAGGTTTTTTGTTATTGGGATAGGTGAATTCTTATGGATCCACCCCCTGAAGGAACCAAATATGATAATTTTTTATCATTCGGCTCGAGCAAGAACGAAATGAATGGCAAAAATAGATCCGTATAAAATCTACTTTTCATACATATCTTCACGTATCATATATAATGACTCTATGTAAGAAATGATTTACTAAATTCTAATTTCTAGGGTTGCAACTATTTATCGCAACTAATTTAGTTCTTATAGGTAAACGCTCGATATCCAAGTCGGCTTATAAATTTGATCATAATCAAGTGTTTTTTGGATTGCCTCATATTTTTTTATTGGTGTTTATCCCCCTAATATCTTAATTTTTTTACATACAAAATATTTACTTGTTACTAATAAAGTCCAACCTATGTTCTACCTTAGATCTCTTATTTCACTCTGATAGTGTTATAGATTTGGATCGATGAAGAGGAAATGAATATGTTTCCATACTGTAAATAAGGAAGTGGAATAAATAGAATATCGAATCATCCCACCTCACTTATTTTATTCTATAGGATCTAACGAAGCATGTTCATGCATAACATGATTTAGATATGATCATAAAAAAAGTTCTCCTCAAATAAATCGACCTGTCCTCTACAACATAGGGTGCTTACGTGGTATTTAAAAGTGAAGATACATTGGGTTATGAATTCAAATGTTAGGGATAAAATCAATCGTTTTAGTGACAATCATAAGTCATCCTCTCTTTGAAAAATTCATTTCTAACTATTCGTATCAAATAAAGAATATAACACTTCCAAGTTGAAGAAAAGTATTCAAATAAATAACATGTCTTATTTTTTCAATAATCCATATTTATAGCAATGAAATATTATTGGATATTTCATCTGCCTTTGGATATTATATGATGAATTACATCTGCCTTTGTTCAAGGCAAACATTTTAATCTGCCAAGCTTCAGGACATCATAGGTTATGCCATTAAACCATGAGTTGTAGAAAGCATCTCAACTCATGGTTTGGCTCTCTGATAAGCACACTCCTCTAGCCCAACACCATTCACAGGTAGATCATCTTCAGGGAAGGGGCAATGCGTTATACGATCTGGATATTCCGGAATCTGCGCACAGGGAGTGGGCGTCACGTGACTCGATACGCCCTCCACGTCGGTGCAGTTCCAAATCGGCTTCTTCGACTTCACCACCTCCGCCGTCACATTGTAGATGCATATTCCGGTGAAGGGCGCGCCGGGAATCCCCTCCAGCTTCGCGGCCATGGTCACGTTCTCGGCCACCACGTTGCTGTAACTGATATTCTGCACCACCGGAATGGCTTTCGGATCAAATTTGTCGTCCGGGTGCTGCCCGTAGGTGCCCGTCATCCAGAAGACCCACTTCATTGTGTGCAGATTCATTCTTCTCACGAATATGTCCTTCACGTAAGCTCCCCTTCCGATGGTCGTCTTGATCCTGACGCCGGATTCGGAGTGGATGGCCGTGATGTCTTCGGCCCGGACATCTTGGATTCCTCCCGACATCTCGCTTCCCAGGGCGATGACAGCGCTCGTGGGGGAGATGCAGGTGAGCCGTCTGATCACTATGTGTTTGCTTGACATGTTGAATGCAATCCCGTACTCATCCCAACCGCTTTTAATGGCGATGCAGTCATCGCCTGAGACTATGTAGCAGTCCTCAATGCGGACATTGGAGGATGAGTCTGCGAAGAAGAGAGAAACCACCAAAAAGAATCAATCGAAACAGCAACATAGAATCTACAACCCAAGTAAATGTAGGTACGATATCCACCTGGATCGATCCCATCAGTGTTGGGAGAGTTGACCGGTGCAAGAATTGTGATGCCTGAGACGATTACGTGGCTGCACAGTGCATTCATTCACGTTAACATCAGATTGTAACAATAGAATGGAAAGCAAAAGAAGCCTTCAAGTGTTCTGAAAGTAGATTATTAATATAAACCTGCTGTACACTGGATGGACATTCCACGATGGAGAGTTAACCAATGTAATGTTGGAAATCAGCACTTGTTTGCAGTACATCAATTCAATGAGGTATCCACTGTTGGGCTGATGGCCCATATTCAGCCCATGTGGGCTTTATCAGCCCACAGCTCACACCCCGTCTTAACCTAACCTTAATTAAGATTAGGGGGGTGTGGTGGCTGCGTTTTAGAGGCAGATTAAAGCTATAAAAAGGCAGCAACGAGGCAGATCTTTGCAGCGACGAGATTCCAAAGAGAAGAAGGAGAACAAGGCAGAAGAGGAAGAGAAAGAAAGGGAAGAAGACAAGGACAACGCAGAGAGACTGTTCACAATCATCTAGCAATGTTCTCATCTCAGGTTAGATCAAATCTACAGTAGGCTCTTGCTGTGATTACTTGGGAGGTTTTAGATATTGTGGGCAGTAACGTGATCCTTGTATCCCAGTTATTCTCTTGTGGTTGTTGCTTGGGTTTTGGGCAAGAGATTGAGATTTGTATATTCATTATTCTCATAGTGGATTATCTCTAGTTTGCCCCGTGGTTTTTACCCTTCACATTGAAGGGGTTTTCCACGTATATCTTGGTGTTCTGTTTGATTGTGTTTCCATTTTATTCCGCTACGTATTTTGGTCTTCTAGTATTTGTTCCTATACAAAGGTTATTCCTGTTTATATCCCCATCAACTGGTATCAGAGCGGGGTTTTGGTGATTTAATTTTTGCATTTGAACATAGAGGCCAGTAATATTTCTCGCATGATTAGTTTGAATGGAAATAATTGGATGATATGGAAACCAAGAATGGAAGATCTCTTGTATTGCAAAGATTTGTATGGACCTTTGCAAGGGGATAGTGCAAAACTTACAACTATGATAGATGATGAGTGGAAGAGGTTAGATCGAAAAACAATTGGATTTATTAGACAGTGGCTTGATGATAGTGTATTTCACCATGTTTCTACTGAAATTTCTGTATATTCTCTTTGGAAAAAATTGGAAAGTCTCTATGAAAGAAAAACAGCTGGCAACAAAGCTTTTTTGATCAGAAAACTTGTGAACCTAAAATATAGAGAGGGTGCTTCTATTGCTGAGCATTTGAATGAAATGCAGAGTATTACTAACCGGTTATCCTCTATAAGAATGTCTCTTGATGATGAGTTGCAGGCATTGTTACTTCTCAGTTCATTACCAGAAAGTTGGGAGACACTGGTGGTTTCCCTTAGTAATTCTGCGCCAGATGGTATTGTCACTATGAGTCAAGTAACAAGCAGTTTGTTGAATGAGGAGTTGAGAAGAAAGAGTTCGGCAACATCTCAGAATGATTCACAGGCACTTATCTCAGAGAACAGAGGAAGGTCAAAGTCTAGAAGCAGTTCACGAAACCCAATTAGCTACACAGATCTATGTTATATAAGCTGCAGTTGAAATCTAACTTGTTCTCCCAAGTTTGTAGCATTAATAGAGTTTTGCTGCCTTCACGAAACCCAATTAGCTACACAGATCTACGAGGTTTAGTCAAAAAGAAAACACTGAGAGATTGGATGACAGTACTCTTTCCTAGAAAATATCAAAGAGAGAGTTTGTGTTTTGAGAGTCTAAATAGCAGTTTTGTGTTAGAAAGTCATCCGCCTAACTTTTAGACTGATGGTGGAGCCTAAAATTAATGTAAGGGTAAGGTCCACACTGCATTCCATTCTTATGCTGGTTTCCTCGCATCCTTTCCTACCTTAAAGTTCTTACACTCAGAAAAAATGCCGTTCTCAATTAAAACTTATTAAGGGTAAGGTCCACACTTAGTAATCTTCAAGATCTTGAAATTTGAAAGGAAATTTTTTATGTGGATTCTAATCCAAGATTATTGATGTTCAGATATGACATACAAGAGAAATAATAATAATAATAATAATAATAATAATAATAATAAAACAAAACAAATATTACTGTTTTCTTAATTTGAGAGATCAAAGTAGAGATACTAAATAGTCAAAAATCTACCATACAAATTGTAATTATTTCAGAAATTAATATTATCAAGACAAATTTAGATTTGTAGTAGCTTAGTTCACTTCTTTTCCCTCATCAGTCGAAAGCGGTGACTATGCACATCGGATTAGACTTGTGAATTCTCCTTGGAGATGAGATGAAGGAAACGTTAGAATAGTATACACTTGCTATGTAACGTTCTGGTGGGGCTCACCAGTGACAAATCTATTCTTCATCGTCACCGTTCATCTGGCGAGAGCTGTCAGATGAACAGACTTGATGGGAAGGGCTACTAGCCATAATCACCACCGAGGATGATAGAGGCGATGGTAATGGCAAACAAGCCGTGAACGATTATGAACATGCACTCTACATCAAAATAGATGGAGGAGAAGGTGGGGGAAGGGGGCGGAGGAGGGAGGCGGACCTGAGTGGCGAGGATGACGGCGTCGTGGTCGAGGAAGAGGGTGAAGTGGTCGGCGAGGTTGAAGGGCCCGGTGGGCCACCGGCCGACCGGCACCACCAGCATCGCGCCGCCGTCATACGCCACCTTACTAAGGTTGGCCACGGCTCGGCTCTTGTTCTATATATATATATATATATATATATATATATAGAGAGAGAGAGAGAGAGAGAGAGAGAGAGAGAGAGAGAGGAAGGCTAATTATAAATTATGTTATGTAATTAGTTAATTTCAATATGTTGATTCGAGCTAATTATAGATTATTTATACTGCAAACTAGAGTATGCATAACTTTAGATAGTTATATTGTCCTTGGTTGAAAATAACATGTTTGTTGAGACAGTCCGGTCTCTCCTTTAAAATGTGATTTGTCCTACTCCAATAATATATTTTAGTTGACATATTATTGAGCAACACATAAGTCTTTTGTTACCACAATAATAAAATCGTAAAGTCTTAACCATTTGTACTTGACAAAAGCTATCATGAATTAATGTCTCTCTGCTCTAATAAACTTAAATGGATTGATTATCATCATATTAAGATTAATTTGTTTCAAGTTGGCCCTTATAGGCTTGTACAATGATTGCTATGTTCTTACTCATGACACCAGACCTATTTGTTATCATTATAATATTTTCAGCCCTATTTGTTATCATTATAATGTTTTGGCTTGACCCTTTGGCATATTTTTTTTCTGAAATTATTGTTACTCTAACAATACATTGAACCATATCATGGGAATTTCTTTTTTAATTGGTTCTTACATTATTTGATATAGTAGCCTTGTAACTAGTATCACATCCGACTAGGGTAAATTGCAAGATTATACCTTTTTAATACTTATTTTGTTTTATTGAACTTCCGAATCTAAGTCGTCATATGAAAAAAAAATATAAAGAGTGAAAAAAGAGAATCTAGTTCTCTTTTTAGATTGATATATAGTGGGTTTTAGATTCGAAGATGGTGTCCATATAGATTTCATAAAGTTCTTTCCAGATGATATCGAAAGATATGCATTGTAGATCCGATATATTATTATTTAATTTTAATTCTGAATTAAATTTTTTTCATATTACATATAGCATAGTACAGATTTTATGTTTACAATTGATATCAGAACCTAAGTTCTTGAGATTAAATACCTTAGATATTTTATTTTTTGATTTATGATGCATAAATTATTCATATATATTATCGATTTAAATTCTTATCTAAATGTGAAAAAAAAAATTTCATTGGTGCTCACATCATCTGATACAGTAGCCTTGTATAATATAGCATCTTTCACCAAGTCTTACTTCAGATTGCACCCTTTTAACACTTTCATTTTTTGTTGGACTTCTATAAAGTTTTATGTAGGATATATTTTATTGGCGAGACTGTCTTGCATGTTGATCCTTTTACTTAGCTTGTGATTAGATTGGATCTACCAAGTTCGTACTCGTTGATAGGCATTTTTTCTTCTTTTTTTGTGGCAATATCACTTTCGTTGAGAAGTTATGACATGGTTCATTTTTATGTTTTAGTTTAAATTTATTTTTATTTCTTACCTATGTCATGATTCTTACCTGGCTTTCTTGACTAACATTATTTGCCCCTGCAGTACTTCTTATATCAAGACATTATAGTTTATACCATTAAGGCAAAATCTATAATGTGATGATATAATTATTAGTGGCAATTGCTAGTCATATTACGAGCCATTCGTAGAAGTGGTATATAATTAAGTTTTGTACGTGATGTAACAAATGATTTCAAGAGAAATAAATGATTCAATGATATGATTAAATAATAGTATTAGTATAGTATGATTTGAGAGGAAGTAGCAGGATCCACTAGAAGCTATAGTAGAGGTATGTTGAATCAAGAGTTGACATAAATATTTTTATAATAGTCTTTTCGTTCTATCCTCGCTTATGAAAGGTCAAGCCAATACCATAGCTATTGCAATGCAAAGGGCTTTACTTGAGAATTAGAAGGAACATGTATGCCATGTGCAAACTATGAAAAAGTGTTGCATGAATATTCTACGATAATAAGTATTGAAGAATCGATACATAAAATTTTACTAAATTTGAAAGAAATTGTATTGAGAAGTAAATATATATAGAGTTAGAGATGCATCCATTTGCATAAAGGGCCCTAAATACAGAACTGCTCCAGATATCATCTCACCATCTTATGTGGATATAGTCGACACAAAACAACATATAACTAACCTGACGGAATCAATTTATTTATATATTGAATTATAAATTAGGTGAGATCGTGAATAACTCTCAAAATGGAAGTTATCTTAAAGATGATAAATCTATGCCTATTCGAAATACGAATCATAGTATTCATTATTATGGGAATGGGAATAAATAACAAGAGATGTAGATGAATGGAAGTTTAACTTCTATGGAAGCACTTCTCGTGATTTAATTGATTTATTTTATTCATTTCCTACATGCAAAGGAAGAGGACATTAATTTCAAATAAAATAAACATAGGTTTACTCTACCCATTTTTACCTTGCAAAATAGATTAACTAATCTAAAAAAAATATATTGACATGTATTTTATTGACCAATCAGACTTACATTCTAAGACCAATAATTGTCTCAAAAGATCCAATATACACATATTATTGGACCATTTGAATAAGAATCAAGAAGATCTTATGAGAATTGAATATGTTCACATAGAAGATGTAAAAGAGATATTGGACACTCTACAAAAGCATTTCACAATTGATTTACCTAAGAATAAATTTTAATTTTAAACCCATTACAATTTTTTCATCTTCTTTTTCTAATAAAAATAGAAAGAAAAATTTGTAAAGAAAGAAGAAATTTTATTTTTAATCTTTTTGGCACAATATGTATTTTCATGAAATAATCATAATCAAATTAATGTATCTAAGAATAGTGACTTTGAAGTCACTATTCTTAGATACTTATATCCAGGTATTTCACAGTTGAATTAAGTTAAAAAATACTTAAAGATAGCGATTTATCAATAGATAATGTTGCCCCAATACCTAACTAAAGAGCTGCTAATCAAAAAGACTATTGTAGCTATTGGATGATGAAATAGATTTTAAAATTTATTAATATTCTTTAAAAAAAGTGCTATCAATAATCTCATTGGTATTGAAACCATTAAAAGAACAACTAATAACTTATTGGGCATTGTATGGAGTATTTATAATACGTGAACGAATATTTTCAAAGCCTACATTACTAATGATGGTTCTAGAATTACCAAGCCTACATTACATGTAATAGTACCTAGAATTAATACTGAAAAAAATATATAATATCATTGGGCCATGCGGGTTCTCCATAATAATTATGGCCCATCTCTTTAGCTATTTTAGCTCTTAATATAGTATTATTTGATACGACGTATTTTGGGCCCAAGACACGTCATAGCTGACGCCACACGTCAAGTCAAAAGCGTACCAAGAAGCTGTTCCACATGTCTCATCTCGAGAGCTCGGGGCGGTGCCGTCTGACACTGCTCCGCATGCCACCCGAGACAACGACCGATCAAAAGTGTCGTCCCATCCCTCAAGAATCAGCGGCCACGCCAAACCGACGTGCTATCGACCCTCGTACTATAGTATAAAGCCCCTGGCCAGCATCCAAAAAGAGGGGAGAGGAGGGAGGAAAAATAGAAAACAATCTACCCACTACTGACTTGCTCATCGAAGGGGCCAAAGTCGAGGATCACCAGACTAAAGAGCTGCTAATCCACCCAATACCTAACTAAAGATGTGCTAATAAAAAAGACTATTGTAGCTTTTGGATGATGAAATAGATTTTAAAATTTATTAATATTTTTTAAAAAAAGTGCTGTCAATAATCCTATTGGCATTGAAACCATTAAAAGAACACCTAATAACTTATTGGGCATTGTATGGAGTATTTATAATACGGGAACGAATTACCATTTGGGTAATATTTTCAAAGCCTACATTACTAATGATGGTTCTAGAATTTCCAAGCCTACATTACATGCAATAGTACCTAGAATTATTATTGAAAAAAATATAAAATATCATTGGGCCATGCGGGTTCTCCATAATAATTATGCCCCATCTCTTTAGCTATTTTAGCTCTTAATATAGTATTATTTGATACGACGTATTTTGGACCCAAGACACGTCATAGCTGACGCAACACATCAAGTTAGAAGCGTACCAAGAAGCTGTTCCACATGTCCCATCTTGAGAGCTCAGGGCGGTGCCGTCTGACACTGCTCCGCATGCCACCCGAGACAACGACCGATCAAAAGTGTCGTCCCATCCCTCAAGAATCAGCGGCCACGCCAAACCGACGTGCTATCGACCCTCGTACTAAAGTATAAAGCCCCTGGCCAGCATTCGGCAAGAGGGGAGATGAGGGAAGAAAAATAGAAAACAATCCACCCACTACTCACTCGCTCATCGAAGGGGCCAAAGTCGAGGATCACCCGACTAAAGAGCTGCTAATCCACCCACTACCTAACTAAAGACCTGCTAATAAAAAAGTCTATTGTAGCTATTGGATGATGAAATAGATTTTAAAATTTATTAATATTCTTTAAAAAAAGTGTTGTCAATAATCTCATTGGTCTTGAAACCATTAAAAGAACACCAAATACTTATTGGGCATTGTATGGAGTATTTATAATACGGGAACGAAGTACCATTTGGGTAATATTTTCAATGCCTACATTACTAATGATGGTTCTAGAATTACCAAGCCTATATTACATGCAATATTACCTAGAATTACTACTAAAAAAAATATAAAATAACATTGGGCCATGCGGGTTCTCCATAATAATTATGCCTTATCTCTTTAGCCATTTTAGCTCTTAATATAGTATTATTTGATGTGGTGTATTTGGGCCCAAGACACGTCACAACTAAAGCCACACGTCAAGTCAAAAGCGTACCAAAAAACTGTTCCACATGTCCCATCCCGAGAGCTCAGTCATATGTGTCGTCCCATCCCTCGAGAGTCAGCGGCCAAGCCGAACCGACATGCTATTAACCCTCATACAATAGTATAAAGCCCCTAGCCAGCATCCGGCTAGAGGGGAGAGGAGGGAAGAAAAATAGAAAACAATCCACCCACTACTGATTTACTCATCGAATGGGCCAAAGTCGGGGATCACCCGATGAGGGCCATTTTTGCAGGCGAATGACCACTCGCGAGCCGTGAGCGTCTCAACCCAGAGGTCACCATCTAATGCGCAAGGATGAGCCATCAATCGGCCAGAGCCCAACCAATGCCAACAAGCATCCCTTCCCGAGGGCACGACCACCTCGTCATCCAGCTCACTCGATAGAAGGCTCCCGACATTGACCCGTGGACCAAACCGTGCTAACTCATCAGCTATGGTATACTTGCTCACTAATATTTTGGCGCTAGAAGGAAGGCCATGTCGCAGAAGCATATCGTAGAAGCTCTCCCCGAGGGAGAACCACCGACCGGTCCCCCCTCCGTCGATCCTGAAAATCAGTCCCTCCCCACCCTCGGAGATGGGGGGATCCTAGCCTCGACACTAGATCGCTACTGGCACCTTTTCAATGACCCGGGGTTGTCACCCCTCGAACTAACCACGGGACCCTCGGCTATGACACCCGAGGCATTCCTCAGCCTGACCAAACAAGTGCAAGCCATGGTGGGCATGATGCAGACACTCACTCCGTTCAGTCCTCAGATCGTGTGGCTAGCGGCTCCCCCAATTGACCCAACCCGACAGAGGCCGAGTGGGTAGCAAGTCGGGATGGGGGAAGCCTGAAAGCAAGCGACGGACCCGAGAGGTCCACCCGATTAGAGCATACCCGCACCCTACTAAGTCACACTACCCCACTTCGAGCCTGACACCGTATCGTTTGACTTGGCGGACGACTCGCTTTGAGCCCAATTGTCCCTGGTCAACCAACGCCTGGACGAGTTCTAGCGCGAGTTCCAAAAATCACCGAGTGAGTCTAGTGAAGGCAACTTAGGCAGGTCCCCTTTCACATAGGAAGTACAGGACAAGTCGGTACCCCTCAACTTTAGGCTATCGGCATTGGAGGCATATGACGGCGGCTCCGATGCCGCGGAGCATGTCTCCGCATTTCGGGCTCAGATGGCCTTCTATGGCACCTCCGATGCATTGATGTGCCGGGCATTTCCGATCACCCTGAGGGGACCGGTACGAGCGTGGTTCAACCGACTGCGCCAATCTTCGGTACGAACTTCCTCTTAATATAGTATCATTCTAGTCAAGTTTTTTTATTATTGGGATAGGTGAATTCTTATGGATCCACCCCGTGAAGGAACCAAATATGATAATTTTTCATCATTCAAGTCAATCAAGAATGAAATGAATGGTAAAAATAGATCCATATAATATCTACTTTTCATACATATCTCCACATATCATATATAATGACTCTATGTAAGAAAAGATTTACTAAATTCTATTTTCCAGGGTTGCAACTAATTTAGTTCTTATAGGTAAATGCTCGATATCCAAGTCGGCTTATAAATTTGATCATAATCAAGTATTTTTTGGATTATCTCATATTTTTTTATTGGTGTTTATCCCCCTAATATCTTGATTTTTTTACGAACAAAATATTTACTTATTACTTATAAAGTCCAACCTATTTTCTTACTGTTGGGAAAAAACCTGTTAAAGCGGAATATTCTTTTCCCTCTTTGTGTATCAAAATGGGTTCCTCATCAAAATACCAACTTGATATCCAAATGAAAATATCAACCAGCACAGCATAAACAATAGAGCAAATAATCAATCACATAGTGAGACCAAATCTTTTAACGTGGAAAACCTAATGTGGGAAAAACCACGGGACCGTAGTCCATTTTAAACTTCCGCTATCAATAATAATGATAACAGGTTTACAATAGGTCTTCTCTAGAATAATAAGAGGATCAGAATAACATCAAGAACATAGATCTTAGCTCTAGCATATCGGATGGATCTCCTCAAAAGAGAATTCTAGGTCTCACAGAGTGGATATAGCAGGAAAGTACCTTAGATGGGGTAAATTTTAGATCAACACATTAGAATTGTAGAGTTTGCTGCAAGGATTCTCCACATAAAATTTGGGTAAAAACTGACAACGTTTGGCTGCCGATCGTCAAATAGAAAACTCAGAAACCTAATCTTTCTCTCTCCTCTTTTCTCTCTATGCACCGTCGCTCGCTGCACGCTCATCTGCACACACACACCACATGCTCTCTTTTTTTTTGCTACCCTCACCTTTTGCCCTTTCTTAAATCAGTGATTTGGGCTCAATAGGCCCAATTGTCCAAGCCCACATATGGGCTGGACCCAACAATATGAGAATTGAATATATTCACATAGAAGATGTAAAAGAGATATTGGACACTCTACAAAAGCATTTCACAATTGATTTACCTAAGAATAAATTTTCATTTTAAATCCATTACAATTATTTCATCTTCTTTTTCTAATAAAAATAGAAAGAAAAATTTGTAAAGAAAGAAGAAATTTTATTTTTAATCTTTTTGGTACAATATGTATTTTCAAGAAATTATCATAATCAAATTAATGTATCTAAGCATAGTGACTTTGAAGTCACTATTCTTAGATACTTATATCCAGGTATTTCATAGTTGAATTAAGTTAACAAATACTTAAAGTTAGTGATTTATCAATAGATAATGTTGCCCCAATACCTAACCAAAGAGCTGCTAATCAAAAAGACTATTGTAGCTATTGGATGATGAAATAGATTTTAAAATTTATTAATATTCTTAAAAAAAAGTGCTGTCAATAATCTCATTGGTATTGAAACCATTAAAAAAAACACCTAATAACTTATTGGGCATTGTATGGAGTATTTATAATATGGGAACGAAGTACCATTTGGGTAATATTTTCAAAGCCTACAATACTAATGATGGTTCTAGAATTACCAAGCCTACATTACATGCAATAGTACCTAGAATTACTACCGAAAAAAAATATAAAATATCATTGGGCCATGCGGGTTCTCCATAATAATTATGCCCTATCTCTTTAGCCATTTTAGCTCTTAATATAGTATTATTTGATACGGTGTATTTTGGGCCCAAGATATGTCACAGCTGAAGCCACATGTCAAGTCAGAACTGTACCAATAAGCTGTTCCACATGTCCCATCTCAGGAGCTCGGTTATAAGTGTCGTCCCATCCCTCGAGAGTCAGCGGCCACGTCGAACCGACGTGCTATTAACCCTCGTACAATAGTATAAAACCCCTGGCCAGCATCCGGCCAGAGGGGAGAGGAGGGAAGAAAAATAGAAAATAATCCACCCAGTACTGACTTGCTCATCGAAGGGGCCAAGTCGGGGATCACCCGACGAGGGCCATTTTGCTAGCGAATGACCACTTGCGAGCCACGAGCGTCTCAACCCAAGGGTCACCATCCAATGCGCAAGGACGAGCCGTCACTCGACCAAAGCCCAACCAACGCTAACAAGCATCCCTTCCCGAGGGCACGACCACCTCGTCATCCAGCTCACTCGATAGAAGGCTCCCGACATTGACCTGTGGACCAAACCGTGCTAACTCATCAGCCATGGTATACTTGTTCACTAACATTTTGGCGCTAGAAGGAGGGCCATGCCACAGAAGCATGTCATAGAAGCTCTCCCCGAGGGAGAACCACCGACCAGTCTCCCCTCCGTCGAGCCCGGAAATCAGTCCCTCCCCACCTTCGGAGATGGGGGGATCCCGTCCTCGACGCTAGATCGCTACTGGCACCTTTTCAATGACCTAGGGTTGTCACCCCTCGAACTAAACATGGGACCCTCGTCTGTGACACCCGAGGCATTCCTCAACCTGACCAAACAAGTGCAAGCCATGGTGGGCATGATGCAGATGCTCGCTCCGTTCATTCCTCAGATCGTGTGGCTAGCAGCTCTCCCAACTGACCCGACCCGATAGAGGCCGAGTGGGTAGCAAGTCAGGATGGGGGAAGCCCGAGAGCAAGCGACGGACCAGAGAGGTCCGCCCGAGCAGAGCATACCCACACCCTACTAAGTCACACTACCCCACTTCGAGCCTGACACCGTATCGTTTGACTTGGCGGACGATTCGCTCAGGGCCCAACTGTCTTGGGTCAACCAACGCCTGGACGAGTTCTAGTGTGAGTTCCAAAAATCACCAAGCGAGTCTAGCGAAGGCGGCTCAGGCAGGTCCCCTTTCACATAGGAAGTACAGGACAAGTAGGTACCCCTCAACTTTAGGCTGTCGGAATTGGAGACATATGACGACGGCTCCGATGCCGCGGAGCATGTCTCCACATTTCAGGCTCAGATGGCCCTCTATGGCACCTCCGATGCATTTATGTGCCGGGCATTTCCGACCACCCTGACGGGACCGGTACGAGCGTGGTTCATCCGACTACACCAATCCTCGGTCTCGTCCTTTGACCAGCTCACTAGGGAGTTCAAGTAGAACTTCCTCACTAGTGTGCGACCTAGGCCTTCCATGGCCACCCTACGATCTTCCTCTTAATATAGTATCATTCGAGTCAAGTTTTTTTTGTTATTGGGATAGGTGAATTCTTATGGATCCACCCCCTGAAGGAACCAAATATGATAATTTTTCATCATTCGACTCGAGCAAGAATGAAATGAATGGTAAAAATAGATCTGTATAAAATCTACATTTCATACATATCTCCACATATCATAAATAATGACTCTATGTACGAAAAGATTTACTAAATTCTATTTTACAGGGTTGCAACTAATTTAGTTCTTATAGGTAAATGCTCGATATCCAAGTTGGCTTATAAATTTGATCATAATCAAGTGTTTTTTGGATTGTCTCATATTTTTTGATTGGTGTTTATCCCCCTAATATCTTGATTTTTTTATGTACAAAATATTTACTTATTACTAATAAAGTCCAACCTATGTTCTTCCTTAGATCTCTTATTTCACTCTAATAGTGTTATAGATTTGGATAGATGAAGAGGAAATGAATATGTTTCCATACTGTAAATAAGGAAGTGGAATAAATACAATATTGAATCATCGGAGTATATTAATAACGAATGAAACATTTCGGAGCTTATCAATGGCGTATGAAATGTTTCGGAGCATATCAATGACAAATGGAATATTTCGGAACATATCATTGGCATATGGAATATTTCAAAGCATATCAATGGCGTAGGAACATTTCAGAGGCATAGGGAGCATTTCGGAATATATCAATAGCGTAGGAAATATTTCAGAATATATCAACAGCATATGAACCATTTCAGAGCATATCAAAGAACGAATACAAAACAGAAGCTGAAACGTTGTATTTGACGTTGCATTCATATCTTTCTTATCCAAAGCACATACATAAATACATAACCAAAGCTCTGGATATCATATCAAACATACAGAAAGTGTAGTGGGACCACAGATAGAATGTAATTCATCTATTTCTGAATGACCACTAGACAGAAGTCTCCCACGTCTGGAAGCTCCATCCACCCACGTCTAGGTGAAGTCAGAGGGGGTCGGTAAAGCATCGCAGGCTCTATGCATAACTCTCTTTACTATTTTTGACAAAGGTTCACAGTATCCCATAAACACAAAGTACAAAAAGATAGTATGAACAATAAATAGCACAAATCGGAAGCACACGCGGAACAACAAAACGTACATGCGCCTTTACGAGTCAATACGATGCAAGCATAATCTTTCACAAATGTATTCAAATTTGAAAGGAAATGAAAGCAAGAGCATTCAAGGATTCCAAGCAGTCACATATAACTGAATTCAAATAAGAAGGTTAGATAGAATTCAATATCCAAAGGAATGAAACTGGAATAGGCACATATCGAAAGCAAATGTGGAACAATGGGATATACATGTGCCTATATGAGTTAATACGATATAGCATAAATGTTACACAATAATTTTCAAGAATGCAAATAATTTTAAAGACAATAGCATACAAGAATTCAAAGCAGTAATATAAAGCTCAATTAGACAAGAAAGCTAAATGAAATCAATTTCCAAAGGAATGAAACCAGAATATGTGAAATCGACCATAGCTCTATTTCTAACAGAATTCGAGAGGCACATTAAACAAATGATTCAAACTATCAATCGTGCTCCAATATACTCAAGAAAGCTATTGTGAAAGATATTTCAATCTTATTTCAAATAAAATAATTTTCGTATGAATCGAAGTTTTCAACAAAGAGTTACAATAGATTTAGTAACCCAAGATCAAAGAACAAATCTCAATTTTATAGAATTCACAGGGTCAGATTCAATAGAAAACTGGGCAAGCATTTGGACTCTAAATCTTTCAATCTAAGTATCAAATGAAATATCTACATGTCTAGTTTAAAATGAAATATGTTTGGAATAAATCAAAGTTTCCAACAAGGACTTATAGGCAGTTCAGTATCAAAAGGTCAGAAATTACGATCCTCGTTTTGCAGAATTCGTAGGCTTACTTGAAATAGAAGTTTGGACAGGCAAACTTACTCCGAATTCTTAAAATAAGCTATCAAAAGAAAGGATTATGAGTCTATATTCAGATTAAATAAGTTTTGTCCAAATCATAGGTCAGTTCATAAAGTTATAACCATAACAAGGTAGAAAGGTCAGAATCTCGGAAGTTTCATAGATTCAAATCGTTACGTCTAAACAGGAGATATATCAAATGCAAGACTTGAACAATTCAAAGTTCTTCATATTCAAAGCAAATGTAGAGATAAAATTACAGTAAGGAAAGGTTAGGACACTTGCAATAGGAAAGATTAGAAAGCTTGCAATAAGAAGGATCGGAACACTTATAATAGAACGGATCGGAGCACTTGCAATAGAAAAGATTAGAAAGCTTACAATAGGAAGGAGGAATGAGAATAAGAAACAAGAGATGTAGATGAATGGAAGTTTAACTTCTATGGAAGCACTTCTCGTGATTTAATCGATTTATTTTATTCATTTCCTACATGCAGAGGAAGAGGACATTAATTTTAAATAAAATAAAAATAGGTTTACTCTACCCATTTTTACCTTCCAAGATAGATTAACTAATCTAAAAAAAAAATTATATTGACATGTATTTTTCTTGACCGATCAGAATTACATTCTAAGACCAATAATTGTCTCAAAAGATCCAATATACACATATTATTAGACTAACCATGGGACCCTCGGCCGTGACACCCGAGGCATTCATCACCCTGACCAAACAAGTGCAAGCCATGGTGGGCATGATGCAGACGCTCGCTCCGCTCATTCCTCAGATTGTGTGGCTAGTGGCTCTCCCAACGGACTCGACCCGAAAGAGGCCAAATGGGTAGCAAGTCGGGATGGGGGAAGCCCGAGAGCAAGCGACGGACCCGAGAGTTTTGCCCGAGCAGAGCATACCCGCACCCTGCTAAGTCAAACTACCCCATTTCGAGCCAGACCCTGTATCGTTTGACTTGGTGGACGACTCGCTCAGGGCCCAACTGTCCCGGGTCAACCAACACCTAGATGAGTTATAGTGCGAGTTCCAAAAATCACCGAGCGAGTCTAGCAAAGGTGGCTCAGGCAGGTCCCATTTCACATAGGAAGTACAGGACAAGTCGGTACCCCTCAACTTCAAGCTATCGGTATTGGAGACGTATGACGGCGGCTCCGATCCTGCCGAGCATGTCTCTGCATTTCGGGCTCAGATGGCCCTCTATGGCACCTCCGATGCATTGATGTGCCGGGCATTTTCGACCACCCTGAGGGGACTGGTACGAGCGTGGTTCAACCGACTGCGCCAATCTTCGGTCTTGTCCTTTGACCAGCTCACCAGGGAGTTCGAGCAGAACTTCCTCACCAACGTTCGACCTAGGCCTTCCATGGCCACCCTGCGAACTTCCTCTTAATATAGTATCATTCTAGTCAAGTTTTTTTGTTATTGGGATAGGTGAATTCTTATGGATCCACCCCCTGAAGGAACCAAATATGATAATTTTTCATCATTCGGCTCGAGCAAGAATGAAATGAATGGCAAAAATAGATCCGTATAAAATCTACTTTTCATACATATCTTCACATATCATATATAATGACTCTATATAAGAAAAGATTTACTATATTCTATTTTCTAGGGTTGCAACTATTTATTGCAACTAATTTAGTTCTTATAGGTAAATGCTCGATATCCAAGTCGGCTTATAAATTTGATCATAATCAAGTGTTTTTTGGATTGCCTCATATTTTTTTATTGGTGTTTATCCCCCTAATATCTTAATTTTTTTACGTACAAAATATTTACTTGTTACTAATAAAGTCCAACCAATGTTCTTCCTTAGATCTCTTATTTCACTCTGATAGTGTTATAGATTTGGATCGATAAAGAGGAAATGAATATGTTTCCATACTGTAAATAAGGAAGTGGAATAAATAGAATATTGAATCATCCCACCTCACTTATTTTATTCTATAGGATCTAACGAAGCCTGTTCATGCATAACATGATTCAGATATGATCATAGAAAAAGTTCTCAAATAAATCGACCTGACCTCTATAACATAGGGTGCTTACGTGGTATTTGAAAGTGAAGATACATTTGGTTATGAATTCAAATGTTAGGGATAAAATCAATCGTTTTAGTGACAATCATAAGTCATCCTCTCTTTGAAAAATTCATTTCTAACTATTCGTATCAAATAAAGAATATAACACTTCCAAGTTGAAGAAAAGTATTCAAATAAATAACATGTCTTATTTTTTCAATAATCCATATTTATAGCAATGAAATATTATTGGATATTTCATCTGCCTTTGTTCCTCCCAAGTATGATATATGATCAATTACATCTGCCTTTGTTCAAGGCAAACATTTTAATCTGCCAAGCTTCAGGACATCATAGGTTATGCCATTAAACCATGAGTTGTAGAAAGCATCTCAACTCATGGTTTGGCTCTCTGATAAGCACACTCCTCTAGCCCAACACCATTCACAGGTAGATCATCTTCAGGTAAGGGGCAATGCGTTATACGATCTGGATATTCCGGAATCTGCGCACAGGGAGTGGGCGTCACGTGACTCGATACGCCCTCCACGTCGGTGCAGTTCCAAATCGGCTTCTTCGACTTCACCACCTCTGCCGTCACATTGTAGATGCATATTCCGGTGAAGGGCGCGCCGGGAATCCCCTCCAGCTTCGCGGCCATGGTCACGTTCTCGGCCACCACGTTGCTGTAACTGATATTCTGCACCACCGGAATGGCTTTCGGATCAAATTTGTCGTCCGGGTGCTGCCCGTAGGTGCCCGTCATCCAGAAGACCCACTTCATTGTGTGCAGATTCATTCTTCTCACGAATATGTCCTTCACGTAAGCTCCCCTTCCGATGGTCGTCTTGATCCTGACGCCGGATTCGGAGTGGATGGCCGTGATGTCTTCGGCCCGGACATCTTGGATTCCTCCCGACATCTCGCTTCCCAGGGCGATGACAGCGCTCGTGGGGGAGATGCAGGTGAGCCGTCTGATCACTATGTGTTTGCTTGACATGTTGAATGCAATCCCGTACTCATCCCAACCGCTTTTAATGGCGATGCAGTCATCGCCTGAGACTATGTAGCAGTCCTCAATGCGGACATTGGAGGATGAGTCTGCGAAGAAGAGAGAAACCACCAAAAAGAATCAATCGAAACAGCAACATAGAATCTACAACCCAAGTAAATGTAGGTACGATATCCACCTGGATCGATCCCATCAGTGTTGGGAGAGTTGACCGGTGCAAGAATTGTGATGCCTGAGACGATTACGTGGCTGCACAGTGCATTCATTCACGTTAACATCAGATTGTAACAATAGAATGGAAAGCAAAAGAAGCCTTCAAGTGTTCTGAAAGTAGATTATTAATATAAACCTGCTGTACACTGGATGGACATTCCACGATGGAGAGTTAACCAATGTAATGTTGGAAATCAGCACTTGTTTGCAGTACATCAATTCAATGAGGTATCCACGAGTGTAATTGAGTTCTTTGTTACGGAACATTTTCCACCAGGTTTCACCTTGTCCATCGATAGTTCCATTATTCCCTAAAAATAACAATAAAACTTGTTAGCATCACAATCAAATTATATTCTGTTCCCCATCTATGATGCAAACAAGTTAGATGATGATATATATGTGTCTTCTTGTCAATCAAAGCACGCCAAAACATCATAAACTGAATTAAATATTATAGTTTTTGATTAAAAATAATTTTTTTATTAAATTTTAGGGGATCATGGAATGACAACACGACGCAGGCTTTATGAATTTAGAAGCAATGTGATAGAAGTACTGGAAATATGCAACGTATATACTACCTGTTATGACCACATCGGTTAGGTTATATCCCATGATGAGATTACTGTATCTACCCCCAACCGCATCTCTTCCTCTACCGTAGGAGGGCAAAGGGTCAATGATCGGCCACTCGTTGATATCCTGCATAAGCATATCACCAATTATCTTAGTTGATACAGATTGAACAAAAGAACATAGTATTAAAGCTTCTATTAGCTACCAATAAACAAAAAAAAAAAAGAGTATCCATGCAATTCATAAGCAATGCTGTCCAAGTTGCAGTGTGAGAAGCCATAAAATGGGATTGCAGAATAGAAATTTATGTTATATAAGCTGCAGTTGAAATCTAACTTGTTCTCCCAAGTTTGTAGCATTAATAGAGTTTTGCTGCCTTCACGAAACCCAATTAGCTACACAGATCTACGAGGTTTAGTCAAAAAGAAAACACCGAGAGATTGGATGACAGTACTCTTTCCTAGAAAATATCAAAGAGAGAGTTTGTGTTTTGAGAGTCTAAATAGCAGTTTTGTGTTAGAAAGTCATCCGCCTAACTTTTAGACTGATGGTGGAGCCTAAAATTAATGTAAGGGTAAGGTCCACACTGCATTCCATTCTTATGCTGGTTTCCTCGCATCCTTTCCTACCTTAAAGTTCTTACACTCAGAAAAAATGCCGTTCTCAATTAAAACTTATTAAGGGTAAGGTCCACACTTAGTAATCTTCAAGATCTTGAAATTTGAAAGGAAATTTTTTATGTGGATTCTAATCCAAGATTATTGATGTTCAGATATGACATACAAGAGAAATAATAATAATAATAATAATAATAATAATAATAATAATAATAAAACAAAACAAATATTACTGTTTTCTTAATTTGAGAGATCAAAGTAGAGATACTAAATAGTCAAAAATCTACCATACAAATTGTAATTATTTCAGAAATTAATATTATCAAGACAAATTTAGATTTGTAGTAGCTTAGTTCACTTCTTTTCCCTCATCAGTCGAAAGCGGTGACTATGCACATCGGATTAGACTTGTGAATTCTCCTTGGAGATGAGATGAAGGAAACGTTAGAATAGTATACACTTGCTATGTAACGTTCTGGTGGGGCTCACCAGTGACAAATCTATTCTTCATCGTCACCGTTCATCTGGCGAGAGCTGTCAGATGAACAGACTTGATGGGAAGGGCTACTAGCCATAATCACCACCGAGGATGATAGAGGCGATGGTAATGGCAAACAAGCCGTGAACGATTATGAACATGCACTCTACATCGAAATAGATGGAGGAGAAGATGGGGGAAGGGGGCGGAGGAGGGAGGCGGACCTGAGTGGCGAGGATGACGGCGTAGTGGTCGAGGAAGAGGGTGAAGTGGTCGGCGAGGTTGAAGGGCCCGGTGAGCCACCGACCGGCCGGCGCCACCAGCATCGCGCCGCCGTCGTACGCCACCTTACTGAGGTTGGCCACGGCCGCCGCAAAGGCCGCCGTGTTGGAGGTCACCCCGTCGCCCACCCCGCCGAAGTCCGTTAGGCTGGCCACGTGGGCCCGGCATCCTCCTGCCCCCGTCGCCGCGTAGTGGAAGGCTTCTAGCTCCGTCGCACCACCTGCCCGCCGGTGGTGGCGATGGCCCTCAGCGATCCCTATGAACGCCGCTGTTACCACCGTCCACAGCACTAAAATCATCAACACCTGCACGTAACCGAGAAAAGTTGGAGTTTGAAGGATTAAAGCTTTGAGATAGGATTACTGGGAAAAAGAAAAGAAAAGGAGAAGAGGTGATACATGGAATATTGGCGGCGAGTGCTCCATTGTTAGCGAGATGTGTCAGAAACAGAATGCTTCCACGGCTCGGCTCTTGTTCTATATATATATATATATATATATATATAGAGAGAGAGAGAGAGAGAGAGAGAGAGAGAGACGAAGGCTAATTATAAATTATGTTATGTAATTAGTTAATTTCAATATGTTGATTCGAGCTAATTATAGATTATTTATACTGCAAACTAGAGTATGCATAACTTTAGATAGTTATATTGTCCAGTCTGGTCTCTCCTTTAAAATGTGATTTGTCCTACTCCAATGATATATTTTAGTTGATATATTATTGAGCAACACATAAATTTTTTGTTACAACAATAATAAAATCGTAAAGTCTTAACCATTTGTACTTGACAAAAGCTATCATGAATTAATCTGTCTCTCTGCTCTAATAAACTTAAATGGATTGATTATCATCATATTAAAATTAATTTGTTTCAAGTTGGCCCTTATAGGCTTGTAAAATGGTTGCTACTTTCTTAATCATGACACCAGACCTATTTGTTATCATTATAATATTTTCAGCCCTATTTGTTATCATTATAATATTTTGGCTTGACCCTTTGGCATATTTTTTTTCTGAAATTATTGTTATTCTAATAATACGTTGAACCATATCATGGGAATTTCTTTTTTAATTGGTTCTTACATTATTTGATATAGTAGCCTTGTAACTAGTATCACATCCAACTAGGGTAAATTGCAAGATTATACCTTTTTAATACTTATTTTGTTTTATTGAACTTCCGAATCTAAGTCGTCATATGAAAAAAAAATATAAAGAGTGAAAAAAGAGAATCTAGTTCTCTTTTTAGATTGATATATAGTGGGTTTTAGATTCGAAGATGGTGTCCCTATAGATTTCATAAAGTTCTTTCCAGATGACATCGAAAGATATGCATTGTAGATCCGATATATTATTATTTAATTTTAATTCTGAATTAAATTTTTTTCATATTACATATAGCATAGTACAGATTTTATGTTTACAATTGATATCAGAACCTAAGTTCTTGAGATTAAATACCTTAGATATTTTATTTTTTGATTTATGATGCATAAATTATTCATATATATTATCGATTTAAATTCTTATCTAAATGTGAAAAAAAAAATTTCATTGGTGCTCATATCATCTGATACAGTAGCCTTGTATAATATAGCATCTTTCACCAAGTCTTACTTTAGATTGCACCCTTTTAACACTTTCATTTTTTGTTGGACTTCTATAAAGTTTTATGTAGGATATATTTTATTGGCGAGACTGTCTTGCATGTTGATCCTTTTACTTAGCTTGTGATTAGATTGGATCTACCAAGTTCGTACTCGTTGATAGGCATTTTTTCTTCTTTTTTTGTGGCAATATCACTTTCGTTGAGAAGTTATGACATGGTTCATTTTTATGTTTTAGTTTAAATTTATTTTTATTTCTTACCTATGTCATGATTCTTACGTGGCATTCTTGACTAACATTATTTGCCCCTGCAGTACTTCTTATATCAAGACATTATAGTTTATACCATTAAGGCAAAATCTATAATGTGATGATATAATTATTAGTGGCAATTGCTAGTCATATTACGAGCCATTCGTAGAAGTGGTATATAATTAAGTTTTGTACGTGATGTAACAAATGATTTCAAGAGAAATAAATGATTCAATGATATGATTAAATAATAGTATTAGTATAGTATGATTTGAGAGGAAGTAGCAGGATCCACTAGAAGCTACAGTAGAGGTATGTTGAATCAAGAGTAGACATAAATATTTTTATAATAGTCTTTTCGTTCTATCCTCGCTTATGAAAGGTCAAGCCAATACCATAGCTATTGCAATGCAAAGGGCTTTACTTGAGAATTAGAAGGAGCATGTATGCCATGTGCAAACTATGAAAAAGTGTTGCATGAATATTCTACGATAATAAGTATTGAAGAATCGATACATAAAATTTTACTAAATTTGAAAGAAATTGTATTGAGAAGTAAATATATATAGAGTTAGAGATGCATCCATTTGCATAAAGGGCCCTAAATACATAACTGCTCACCACGGATATAGTTGACACAACACAACATATAACTAACCTAACGGAATCAATTGATTTATATATTGAATTATAAATTAGGTGAGATCGTGAATAACTCTCAAAATGGAAGTTATCTTAAAGATGATAAATCTATGCCTATTCGAAATGCGAATCATAGTATTCATTATTATGGGAATGGGAATAAATAACAAGAGATGTAGATGAATGGAAGTTTAACTTTTATGGAAGCACTTCTCGTGATTTAATTGATTTATTTTATTCATTTCCTACATGCAGAGGAAGAGGACATTAATTTCAAATAAAATAAAAATAGGTTTACTCTACCCATTTTTACCTTGCAAGATAGATTAACTAATCTAAAAAAAATAAAAAAAAATTATATTGACATTTATTTTATTGACCAATCAGACTTACATTCTAAGACAAATAATTGTCTCAAAAGATTCAATATACACATATTATTGGACCATTTGAATAAGAGTCAAGAAGATCTTATGAGAATTGAATATGTTCACATAGAAGATGTAAAAGAGATTTTGGACACTATACAAAAGCATTTCACAATTGATTTACCTAAGAATAAATTTTCATTTTAAATCCATTACAATTATTTCATCTTCTTTTTCTCATAAAAATAGAAAGAAAATTTTGTAAAGAAAGAAGAAATTTTATTTTTAATCTTTTTGGCACAATATGTATTTTCATGAAATAATCATAATCAAATTAATGTATCTAAGAATAGTGACTTTGAAGTCACTATTCTTAGATACTTATATCCATGTATTTCACAGTTGAATTAAGTTAAAAAATACTTAAAGTTAGTGATTTATCAATAGATAATGTTGCCCCACTACCTAACTAAAGAGCTGCTAATCAAAAAGACTATTGTAGCTATTGGATGATGAAATATATTTTAAAATTTATTAATATTCTTTAAAAAAAATGCTGTCAATAATCTCATTGGTATTGAAACCATTAAAAGAACACCTAATAACTTATTGGGCATTGTATGGAGTATTTATAATATGGAACGAAGTACCATTTGGGTAATATTTTCAAAGCCTACATTACTAATGATGGTTCTAGAATTACCAAGCCTACATTACATGCAATAGTACCTAGAATTACTACTGAAAAAAATATAAAATATCATTGGGCCATGCGGGTTCTCCATAATAATTATGCCCCATCTCTTTAGCTATTTTAGCTCTTAATATAGTATTATTGGATACGACGTATTTTGGGCACAAGACACGTCATAGTTGACGCCACACATCAAGTCAGAAGCGTACCAAGAAGCTGTTCCACATATCCCATCTTGAGAGCTCGGGGTGGTGCCGTCTGACACTGCTCTGCATGCCACCCGAGAAGACGACCGATCAAAAGTGTCGTCCCATCCCTCAAGAATAAGCGACCATGCCAAACCGACGTGCTATCAACCCTCGTACTATAGTATAAAGCCCTTGGCCCGCATCCAGCAAGAGGGGAGAGGAGGGAAGAAAAATAGAAAACAATCCACCCACTACTGACTTGCTCATCGAAGGGGCCAAAGTCGAGGATCACCCGACTAAAGAGCTGCTAATCCACCCACTACCTAACTAAAGAGCTACGAATCAAAAAGACTATTGTAGCTATTGGATGATGAAATATATTTTTAAATTTATTAATATTCTTTAAAAAAAGTGCTGTCAATAATCTCATTGGTATTGAAACCATTAAAAGAACACCTAATAACTTATTGGGCATTGTATGGAGTATTTATAAAATGGGAATGAAGTATCATTTGGGTAATATTTTCAAAGCCTACATTACTAATGATGGTTCGAAAATTACCAAGCCTATATTACATGCAATAGTACCTAGAATTAATACTAAAAAAATATAAAATATCATTGGGCCATGCAGGTTCTCCATAATAATTATGCCCTATCTCTTTAGCCATTTTAGCTCTTAATATAGTATTATTTAATGCAGTGTATTTTGGGCCCAAGACACGTCACAGTTGAAGCCACACGTCAAGTCAGAAGCGTAGCAAGGAACTGTTCCACATGTCCCATCCCGAGAGCTCGGTCATAAGAGTCGTCCCATCCCTCGAGAGTCAGCGGCCATGCCGAACCGACATGCTATTAACCCTCGTACAATAGTATAATGCCCCTAGCCAGCATCCGGCCAGAGGGGAGAGGAGGGAAGAAAAATAGAAAATAATCTACCAACTACTGACTTGCTCATCGAAGGGGCCAAAGTTGGGGATCACCCGACGAGGGCCATTTCTATAGGCGAATGACCACTCGCGAGCCGCGAGCGTCTCAACCCAAGGGTCGCCATCCAATGCGTAAGGACGAGCCATCAATCGGTCGGAGCCCGACCAATGCCAACAAGCATCCCTTCCCGAGGGCACGACCACCTCGTCATCCAGCTCACTCGATAGAAGGCTCCCGACATTGACCCGTGGACCAAACCGTGCTAACTCATCAGCCATGGTATACTTGTTCACTAATATTTTGGCACTAGAAGGAGGGCCATGTCGCAGAAGGATATCGTAGAAGCTCTCCCCGAGGGAGAACCACCGACCAGTCTCCCCTCCGTCGAGCCCGGAAATCAGTCCCTCCCCACCCTCGGAGATGGGGGGATCCCAGCCTCGACACTAGATCACTACTGGCTCCTTTTCAATGACCCGGGGTTGTCACCCCTCGAACTAACCATGGGACCCTCGGCTGTGACACCCGAGGCATTCCTCAGCCTGACCAAACAAGTGCAAGCCATGGTGGGCATGATGTAGATGCTCGCTCCGTTCATTCCTCAGATCGTGTGGCTAGCGGCTCCCCCAACTGACCCGACCCGACAGAGGCCGAGTGGGTAGCAAGTCGGGATGGGGGAAGCCCGAAAGCAAGCGACGGACCCGAGAGGTCCGCCCGAGCAGAGCATACCCGCACCCTGCTAAGTCACACTACCCCACTTCGAGCCTGACACCGTATCATTTGACTTGGCGGACGACTCGCCTTGGGCCCAATTGTCCTGGGTCACCCAACGCTTGGACGAGTTCTAGCGCGAGTTCCAAAAATCACCGAGCGAGTCTAGTGAAGGTGGCTCAGGCAGGTCCCCTTTCACGCAGGAAGTATAGGACAAGTCGATACCCCTCAACTTTAGGCTGTCGGCATTGGAGACATATGATAGCGGCTCCGATCCCGCGGAGCATGTCTCTGCATTTCGGGCTCAGATGGCCCTCTATGGCACCTCCGATGCATTGATGTGCCGGGCATTTCCGACCACCCTAAGGGGACCGGTATGAGTGTGGTTCAACCGACTACGCCAATCTTCGGGCTTGTCCTTTGACTAGCTCACCAGGGAGTTCGAGCAGAACTTCCTCACCAGCGTGCGACCTAGGCCTTCCATGGCCACCCTGCGAACTTCCTCTTAATATAGAGAGAGATGGAGAGAGAGAGAGAGAGAGAGAGAGAGAGAGAGAGAGAGGAAGGCTAATTATAAATTATGTTATGTAATTAGTTAATTTCAGTATGTTGATTCGAGCTAATTATAGATTATTTATACTACAAACTAGAGTATGCATAACTTTAGATAGTTATATTGTCCTTGGTTGAAAATAACATGTTTGTTGAGACAGTCTGGTCTCTCCTTTAAAATGTGATTTGTCCTACTCCAATGATATATTTTAGTTGACATATTATTAAGCAACACATAAGTCTTTTGTTACCACAATAATAAAATCGTAAAGTCTTAACCATTTGTACTTGACAAAAGCTATCATGAATTAATTTGTCTCTCTGCTCTAATTGTTGGGTTCAGCCCATATGTGGGCTTGGACAAATTGGGCTGTTCGAGCCCAAATCAGAGAAAGAGAGAAAGGGCAAAATTGGGTGACGGCAGCGGGTGTGCATGTGCAGTGAGATTGCAGCGTGCGGCGACGTGCAGAGGAAAGAGGAGAGAAAGATTAGGTTTCTGAGTTTTCTGCTTGACGATCGGTGGTCAAAGGTTGTCAGTTTCGGCCCAAATTTTATGTGGAGAATCCTTGTAGCAAACTCTACAATTCTAACGGTGTTGATCTACAGTTTACCCTCTCTAAGGTACTTTCCTATGATATCCACTCTGTGAGACCTAGAATTTTCTTTTGAGGAGATCCATCCTGATGATATGCTAGAGCCAAGATCTATATTCTTGATGTTATAGTGATCCTCTAGTTATTCTAGAGAAGACATACTGTAAACCTATTATCATTATTATTGATAGTGAAAGTTTGAGGTGGACTACGGTCCCGTGGTTTTTCTCACATTTGGTTTTCCACGTTAAAAAGATTTGGTCTCATTGTGTGATTGATTTTTGCTCTATTGTTTATGCTGTGCTGGTTAATATTTTCATTTGGATATCAAGTTGGTATTTTGATGAGGAACCTATTTTAATACACAAAGAGGGAAAGAATTATTCCGCTTTAACAGGTTTCTTCCCAACAAGTGGTATCAGAGCAACAGGTTGTTTGGTGCTAGTTTTTCTTGTGTGATTGAAATGGAGCAGTCAGATGGTATGATTAAATTGAACTCATCAAATTATTCCACTTGGAGGCGTCTGATGGAAGATTTGCTATATTGCAAAGATTTGTATAAGCCTATCAAGGTTAAAGATAGACCTTCTACTATGGACGATGAAGAATGAGAAGTTCAACATAGAAAAGCTATTGCCTATATTAGAAGATGGATGGATATAAACTTGCATGAGCATATTTCAGATGAAACCAAAGCTGATGTTGTTTGGCAAAGGTTAGAAAACCTCTTTGCGAAAAAGACAGTGGGAAATAGAATTTCTCTCCTCAGAATGCTTGTAAATTTGAAGTATAAAGATGGTGATAACATTGTTGAGCACATAAGTCTATTTCAGAGTCTTGCAAACAAGTTGGTTGCTATAAAAATGAATATAGATGATGAGATGCAGAGATTATTACTTCTTAGCTCTTTACCAGAAAGTTGGGAAACGTATGTGGTGATTATTTGTAACTCCACGCCAAAGGGGACTCTAACCATAGATATGGTTAAAGACAGTTTACTAAATGAAGATGCCAGAAGGAAAGAACAAGGTGAATCTTCTTCTGGGGCATTTGTTACTGAAAAACAAGAAAGACATGGAAGAAGTCATAGCAGAAACCCATATGGATATAGAGGAAGATCCAAGTCTAGAAGAGATATCAAATATTTTCACTATAACATGCCAGGTCACATGAAGAAAGAGTGTAGGTTTTGGAAGCGAGAATAGAATGAAATGAAGAAAAATGAGAAAGAGACCAATACAATTGCTGCTGAAGGTAATATCACTATTGTTTGTGATGAAGGTTGTGTTAGCCTTGTAGCTCAGGACAGTAATTGGGTAATTGACTCTGGTGCTTCATTTCATGTCACTTCTCATGGTGATTTCTTTAGATCTTATACTGTTGGTGATTTTGGTAATGTCAGAATGGAAAACAGTGGTACATCTAAGATTGTGGGTATTGGAGATATTTGCTTGGAGACGAGTATTGGGAGCAAATTGATACTCAAAGATGTAAGGCATGATCCAGATATTCATCTTAACTTGATATCTACAAGTAGACTTGATGATGAGGGCTTTGCACATTATTTTGGTGAAAGTAAATAGAAACTCACTAAAGGTTTTCTAATTGTGGCAAAAGGAAAGAAGATTAACTCTTTTTATGTCATGGAAGCTAAGCTACACAAAGGAGAGATTAATGCAATTCAAAAAGATGAAAGTATAGATCTTTGGCATAAGGGACTTCAAACTCTTGCTAGAAAGCAGTTTTTACCAGAGTTGCAAGGTACATCTCTTAAATCTTGTGATCATTGCTTAGCTGGAAAAACACATAGAATTACATTTCAAACATATCCATCATCTAGAAGATCAGATATTATTGATTTAGTTCATACTGATGTTTGTACTATGCAAACTAGAACTCTTGGAGGTGCTCTTTATTTTGTTGCTTTTATTGATGATAATTCTAGAAAAGTTTGGGCTTTTGCTTTGAAATCTAAAGATCAGGTACTCGATGTTTTCAAAGAGTTTCATGTCAGTGTTGAAAGAGAAACTGGTAGAAAACTAAAGTGTATTTAATCAGATAATGGTGGCGAGTACAGGGGTCCTTTTGAGAATAATTGCAGGTTCTATGGTATTGGGCTTGAGAAAACCGTTCCTAAAACTCCTCAAGAGAACGGTGTGGCAGAAAGGATGAACAGAACTATTGAAGAAAGGATTATGTGTATGCTTTCCAACGCCAAGTTACCAAAGTCATTTTGGGGGGAGGCTATGAGAACTATAGTTGACCTCATAAATCTTTCTCCATCAGTTCCTCTGAAAGGTGATGTTCCAGAGAGAGTATGGAGAGGAAAAGATATATCTTATAATCATTTGAGAGTCTTTGGGTGTAAAGCATTTGTTCATATTCCCAAAGATGAGAGGTCCAAGCTTGATAATAAGGCAAAAACATGTATCTTCTTGGGATATGGTCATGAAGAGTTTGGGTACAGATTATGGGATCCAGTGAACAAGAAGATTATTATAAGCAGAGATGTTGTGTTTCTTGAAGACCAATTGTTTGATGATGGTGATAATTTTGAGAAGCCAGAAACCTCTGTTTATATTCCTTGGAGTTTGGGTCCAGTTCCTTCACCTGTAGTTCATGATGATCATGGGGGAGATGAACAAGAAGATTGTGATGAGAATACCAGTGATGATACACCTACAGTTGATGATGCTGAACCAACTGAACAGGCACCTTCACCACCAGTTGAGATTCCATTGAGAAGATCCACTAGAGAGTGACAACCCTCTACCAGATATCCTCCATATGAGTATATTATGCTTACTAACGGGGGAGAGCCAGAAACTTACCAAGAAGCTATTCTACATTAGAATAAAAATGAGTGGGTTAAAGCCATGCAAGAAGAGATGAGATCCTTGCTTGAGAACCACACCTATGACTTGGTAAAGTTGTCTAAAGAAAAGAAAGCTCTCAAGAATAAATGGGTTTATAAATTGAAGACTGAAAACAATAGCTCACAACAAAGATACAAGGCACGATTAGTTGTGAAAGGATTCAGTCAGAAGAAAGGTATTGACTTTGAAGAAATATTTTCTCCAGTTGTGAAAATGTCCTCTATCCGAGTTGTTCTTGGTTTGGCTGCCCGCTTGAAGTTAGAAGTTGAGCAACTTGATGTAAAAACAGCATTTCTTCATGGTGACTTAGAAGAAGAAATTTACATGGAGCAACCAGAAGGTTTCAAAGTCAAGGGAAAAGAAAATCTGGTATGTAAGCTTAAGAAAAGCTTATATGGACTCAAACAGGCACCTAGACAATGGTATAAGAAGTTTGATTCCTTTATGATGTGCCAAGGGTATGATAGAACCACATCTGATCAGTGTGTATTTATGAAAAAATTTTCAAATGATGATTTTATTATTTTATTGCTATATGTTGATGATATGCTGATTGTTGGTCATGATGTTGGAAAAATTGAAAAGCTTAAAAGAGAGCTAAGTAAGTCTTTTGCCATGAAAGACTTGGGATCGGTGAAACAAATACTTGGCATGAAGATTCTTTGTGATAGGAAGAAAAGAAAGATTTGGCTATCTCATGAGACTTACATTGAAAAGGTTCTTGAAAGATTCAATATGAGTAAAGCCAAAGCAGTTTGTTCCCCACTTGTAGGTCATTTCAAGCTTAATTCGAAACAATGTCCTACAAGTGAGAACATAGTATTAAAGCTTCTATTAGCTACCAATAAACAAAAAAAAAAAGAGTATCCATGCAATTCATAAGCAATGCTGTCCAAGTTGCAGTGTGAGAAGCCATAAAATGGGATTACATAATAGAAATTTATGTTATATAAGCTGCAGTTGAAATCTAACTTGTTCTCCCAAGTTTGTAGCATTAATAGAGTTTTGCTGTCTTTAGGAAACCCAATTTGTGTTTGTGTTTTGAGAGATAGGATGACAGTACTCTTTCCTACAAAATATCAAAGAGAGAGTTTGTGTTTTGAGAGTCTAAATAGCAGTTTTGTGTTAGAAAGTCATCCGCCTAACTTTTAGACTGATGGTGGAGCCTAAAATTAATGTAAGGGTAAGGTCCACACTGCATTCCATTCTTATACTGGTTTCCTCGCACCCTTTCCTACCTTAAAGTTCTTACACGGAAAGAATGTCATTCTCAATTAAAACTTATTAATTTTGGAGCGTAATCTTTAAGATCTTGAAATTTGAAAGGAAATTTTTTATGTGGATTCTAATCCAAGATTATTGATGTTCAGATATGACATACAAGAGAAATAATAATAATAATAATAATAATAATAATAAAACAAAACAAATATTACTGTTTTCTTATTTTGAGAGATCAAAGTAGAGATACTAAATAGTCAAAAATTTACCATACAAATTGTAAATATTTCAGAAATTAATATTATCAAGACAAATTTAGATTTGTAGTGGCTTAGTTCACTTCTTTTCCCTCATCAGTCCAAAGCGGTGACTATGCACATCGGATTAGACTTGTGAATTCTCCTTGGAGATGAGATGAAGGAAACATTAGAATAGTATACACTCGCTATGTAATGTTCTGGTGGGTCTCACCAGTGACGAATCTATTCTTCATTGTCACCGTTCATCTGGCAAGAGCTGTCAGATGAACGGACTCGATGGGAAGGGCTACTAGCCATAATCACCACCGAGGATGATAGAGGCGATGGTAATGGCAAATAAGCCGTGAACGATTATGAACATGCACTCTACATCGAAATAAATGGAGGAGAAGGTGGGGGAAGGGGGCGAAAAAGGGAAGCGGACCTGAGTGGCGAGGATGACGGCGTCGTGGTCGAGGAAGAGGGTGAAGTGGTCGGCGAGGTTGAAGGGCCCGGTGAGCCACCGGCCGGCCAGCACCACCAGCATCGCGCCGCCGTCGTACGCCACCTTACTGAGGTTGGCCACGGCCGCTGCAAAGGCCGCCGTGTTGGAGGTCACCCCGTCGCCCACCCCGCCGAAGTCCGTCAGGCTGGCCACGTGGGCCCGGCATCCTCCTGCCCCCGCCGTCGCATAGTGGAAGGCTTCTAGCTCCGTCGCACCACCTGCTCGCCGGTGGCGGCGATAGCCCTCAGCGATCCCTATGAACGCCACTGTTACCACCGTCCACAACACTAAAATCATCAACACCTGCACGTAACCGAGAAAAGTTGGAGTTTGAAGAATTAAAGCTTTGAGATAGGACTACTGGGAAAAAGAAAAGAAAAGGAGAAGAGGTGTTACACGGAATATTGGCGGCGAGTGCTCCATTGTCAGAGAGATGTGTCGGAAACAGAATGCTTCCACGGCTCGGCTCTTGTTCTATTTATAGAGAGAGATGAAGAGAGAGAGAGAGAGAGAGAGAGAGGAAGGCTAATTATAAATTATGTTATGTAATTAGTTAATTTCAGTATGTTGATTCGAGCTAATTATAGATTATTTATACTGCAAACTAGAGTATGCATAACTTTAGATAGTTATATTGTCCTTGGTTGAAAATAACATGTTTGTTGAGACAGTCTGGTCTCTCCTTTAAAATGTGATTTGTCCTACTCCAATGATATATTTTAGTTGACATATTATTGAGCAACACATAAGTCTTTTGTTACCATAATAATAAAATTGTAAAGTCTTAACCATTTGTACTTGACAAAAGCTATCATGAATTAATGTCTCCCTGCTCTAATAAACTTAAATGGATTGATTATCATCATATTAAGATTAATTTGTTTCAAGTTGGCCCTTATAGGCTTGTACAATGGTTGCTATGTTCTTACTCATGACACCAGATCTATTTGTTATCATTATAATATTTTCAGCCCTATTTGTTATCATTATAATGTTTTGGCTTGACCCTTTGGCATATTTTTTTTCTGAAATTATTGTTACTCTAACAATACATTGAACCATGGGAATTTCTTTTTTAATTGGTTCTTACATTATCTGATATAGTAGCCTTGTAACTAGTATCACATCCAACTAGGGTAAATTGTAAGATTATACCTTTTTAATACTTATTTTGTTTTATTGAACTTCCGAATCTAAGTCATCATATGAAAAAAGAATATAAAGAGTGAAAAAAGAGAATCTAGTTCTCTTTTTAGATTGATATATAGTGGGTTTTAGATTCGAAGATGGTGTCCATATAGATTTCATAAAGTTCTTTCCAGATGATATCGAAAGATATGCATTGTGGATCCGATATATTATTATTATTTAATTTTATTTCTGAATTATATTTTTTTCATATTACATATAGCATATTATAGATTTTATGTTTACAATTGATATCAGAACCTAAGTTCTTAAGATTAAATACCTTAGATCTTTTATTTTCTAGTTTATGATGCATAAATTATTCATGTATATTATCGATTTAAATTCTTATCTAAATGTGAAAAAAAAAATTTCATTGGTGCTTACATCATCTCATATAGTAGCCTTGTATAATATAGCATCTTTCCACAGGTCTTACATCAGATTGCACCATTTTAACACTTTCATTTTTTGTTGGACTTCTATAATGTTTTATGTAGGATATATTTTATTGGCGAGACTGCCTTGCATGTTGATCCTTTTACTTAGCTTGTGATTAGATTGGATCTCCCAAGTTCTTGCTCCATGATAGGCATTCTTTTCTTCTTTCTTTGTGGCAATATCACTTTCGTTGAGAAGTTATGACATGATTCATTTTTATGTTTTAGTTTAAATTTATTTTTCTTTCTTGCCTACATCATGATTCTTACCTGGCTTTCTTGACTAACATTATTTGCCTCTACAGTACTTCTTAAAAATTTTTAAAATTTATTAATATTCTTAAAAAAAAAGTGCTGTCAATAATCTCATTGGTATTGAAACCATTAAAAAAAACACCTAATTACTTATTGGGCATTGTATGGAGTATTTATAATACGACAACGAAGTACCGTTTGGGTAATATTTTCAAAGCCTACATTACTAATGATGGTTCTAGAATTACCAAGCCTACATTACATGCAATAGTACCTAGAATTACTACTGAAAAAAATATAAAATATCATTGGGCCATGCGGGTTCTCTCTAATAATTATGCCCTATCTCTTTAGCCATTTTAGCTCTTAATATAGTATTATTTGATACGGTGTATTTTGGGCCCAAAATACGTCACAGCTGAAGCCACACGTCAAGTCAGAACCATACCAAGAAGCTGTTCCACATGTCCCATCCCAAGAGCTCAGTCATAAGTGTCGTCCCATCCCTCGAGAGTCAGCGGCCACGCCGAACCGACGTGCTATTAACCCTCGTACAATAGTATAAAGCCCTTGGCCAGCATCCGGCCAGAGGGGAGAGGAGGGAAGAAAAATAGAAAACAATCCATCTACTACTGACTTGCTCATCGAAGGGGCCAAAGTCAAGGATCACCCGAGGAGGGCCATTTTTGCAGGCGAACGACCACTCGCGAGCCGCGAGCATCTCAACCCAGGGGTCGCCATCCAACATGCAAGGACGAGCTATCAATCGGCCGGAGCTTGACCAATGCCAACAAGCATCCCTTCCCGAGGCCATGACCACCTCGTCATCCAACTCACTCGACCGAAGGCTCCCGACATTGACCCGTAGACCAAACCGTTCTGACTCATCAGCCACGGTATACTTATTCACTAATATTTTGGCGCTAGAAGGAGGGCCATATCGCAAGAGCATGTCGTAGAAGCTCTCTCCGAGGGAGAACCATCGACTAGTCTCCCCTCCGTCGAGCCCGGAAATCAGCCCCTCCCCCCCCTCGGATATGGGGGGATCCCGGCCTCGACGCCAGATCGCTATTGGCACCTTTTCAATGACTCGGGGTTGTCGCCCCTCGGACTAACCATGGGACCCTCGGTCGTGACACCTGAGGCGTTCCTCAGCCTGACCAAGCAAATGCAAGCCATGGCGGGCATGATGCTGACGCTCACTCTGCTCATTCGTCATATCGTGTGGCTAGCGGCTCCCCCAACTGACCCGACCCAACAAAGGCCGAGTGGGGAGCAAGTCGGGATGGGGGAAGCTCAAGAGCAAGCGACGGACCCGAGAGGTCCGCCCGAGCAGAGCATACCTGCACCCTGCTAAGTCACACTACCCCACTTCAAGCCTGACACCATATCGTTTGACTCGGTGGACGCCTCGCTCAGGGCCTAGCTGTCCCGGGTCAACCAATGCCTAGACGAGTTCCAACGCGAGTTCCAAAAATCATAGAGCGAGTCCTATGAAGGCGGCTCAGGCAGGTCCCCTTTCACTCAGGAAGTACAATACAAGACGGTACCCCTCAACTTTAGGCTGCCGGTATTGGAGACGTATGATGGCGGCTCCGATCTCGCAGAGCATGTCTTTGCATTTCGAGCTCAGATGGCCCTCTATGGCACCTCCAATACATTGATGTGCCGGGCATTTCTGACCACCCTGAGGGGTCCGGTACGAGCGTGGTTCAACCGACTGTGCCAATCCTCAGTCTCGTCCTTTGACCAGCTCACCAGGGAGTTCGAGCAGAACTTCCTCACCAGCGTGCGACCTAGGCCTTCCATGGCCACCCTGCTCGTGTTATTTCAGTGCGAAGGTGGGTCGCTCTCCCAGTTTGTGGCACATTTAGCCACTGAGATCCAGGGATTCCCGGACGCTCACCCCTCTTTAATCATGTAGGCATTTATGATGGGTTTAAAGCCTTTGAGATTCTTCTCGTCGTTGATCAAGAAGCCGCCAATAACCATCTCCGAAATGCTCTAGCACGCCAACTAGTATGTCACCGTCGAAGCATTGGTGGCGGGGAAGCGCATGGATGACAAGAGGCCAAGGGCGGAATAATCCCGGGGAACAACCTCAGTAGCCCTGGCGCCACCCCGCCGAGGGCCCAACCGACAAGAGCTACTACTCCCGAGGCCCTCGCCTCTTCCCATGAATATGTCTCGCACTAAGATCTTTCTCCAAATTAGGGAAAAGAGTCTATTGCGACAACCTCATCCCATGAGGGCCAGTCACAAAGATCGGTCCAAATATTACAGGTTCCACTGGGACTACGGCCATGACACGAAGGACTGTCGCAACCTCCAAAATCAAATAGAGGGATTGATCCGGAGAGGTCACCTCGAACGCTATAACAAGGAACCCTGGGAAGCGACTCCACGCCCCAAGGGACCCGTTGAAAGATAAAACGACGTCATCTTTGGGGGACCAGCAGCCGGCTGCAATAGCGTTGCAGCGAGGAAGGCCTATGACCGTAGCGCGTTCGAGAAATGTCCCTGGCCTGAGCTCGAGCTTGAAATCACCTTTGGGGCCAGAGAAGTCAAGCGCTCCCATCATGATGATGCTCTGGTGATCTCCATCCAGATTGCAAACGCCCGAGTCAAAAGGGTGATGGTTGGCACCGAGAGTTCTGCCGATGTCCTTTACTTTGACACCTTCAAGAGGCTCGACTTGACCGAGGGAGACCTCACCCCCATGGCGTTAGTACTTATAGGATTCATGGGAGATTCCATCTCCCCGCTCAGGACCACGGTCCTCCCTATCACCATTGGGGAAGAGCCGAGAGCGAAGACAATAATGACCACCTTCATGGTAGTTGATCTACCCTTGGCCTATAACGTCATCCTCGACCGATCGATGTCTAAAAAGTTAAAGGCGGTGGTTTCCACCTACCACAAGGCCATTAAGTTTCCGACCTCGACGGGGATCGAGGAGGCCCGAAGTGACTCGGGAGATTCAAGGTGATGCTATCTAACGTCGGTTACTCTCTCTGGGAAATCATGCCTGACTCAAGTCCCCAACCCCTGTGAAGGACCCATAGCACCGATGCCGCTAGAGTCTCCCGAGCGACTCACCGAGGTACCCCAGAAAGGGAGCCAACCCAATCTGACCATCAAGGTCGGAACCACACTCCTCGAAATAGATCAGCTCCACCTCATTGACTTCTTGAGGAAAAACGCCGATATGTTCGCATGGTCCTCCGAGGAGATGCTGTTAGGACTCTAGCTATGGGAGTCCTAATTGAGAGGGACATTCATGTAAAACCTACCTAAGTTGACCCCTATTAAAGAGGTGAAGAGGCTGGCTAGGGTTAGGAGGTTGTTTCTTAGAGAAGAATTAGGAGTTGTAAAGGAATGGAGTCTTGAGTAGAAGTCCTATTAGGAGTTGGTTAGAAGTAGGAGTTGCTACTGTGCTTTTTCTATTCAAATTTCTATGAAATTTTTATGACATCTTTGACACTTCATAACAGCAGATTTTCCTTTAGTTTTTTCAAAAAATCCTCAATATAAACCATTGATCTTTTACATCTAATCTGCTATACTTGAAAATCTGCACTGTAAAATTTCAGTCGCATAGCACTGTTTGTTTGATCTTGATACAATATTTTTACTATCCAAATCTCTATAAAATTTTTATGATAGATTTGACACTTCCTAACAGTGGATTTTCCTTTAGTTTCATTAAAAAAATTTCAATATAAACTACTAATCTTTTATGTCCAATCTGCTACACTTGAAAATATGTGCTGCAGAAAATTTCAGTCGCATATTATTGCCTTAACTCATCTATTTACAATCTTTTTTGAATGAAATTTCTTATACACTTCATAAATCATCTTTGCTTCCATCTAAGATTGATCTATAGAGGAATTCATCTCTAAAAATGATTTTGTGTTTCTGTAAATTTTTGTCCCAATCCGCTGAAATTTTCCGATAAGAATTCTGCTATCGCAGGTTGCACCAATTTCCTTGCTGTTATACTGCCAAAATTTTCTTGATTAAATTAGAGATCCTTGCTGTCATATAAATTGTGATTTTTCTGTCAATTCCCTCCTCAAATCTCTCAAGTTTTTGGTGGAAATTTCATCGAGAAACTGCTATTTCTTCGACGACAATTCTGTTCTTACAAGACAACACATACTTGCAGCAACTTCCACTGATTTCTATCAAACCTTTGCTGCCATCTACCACAGATCCAAAACTTTCATCCACAGTCCTAAAACTCCACTAAACCATTCGCTCAAACTGCACCCAAAACAGCCACAAAACAAGCCTAAACCGTAACCTATATCTACCAATCCACCAACCCTTTCGACCATCACCTCTCTCAACCTATACACGCCTATAACCCGACAACAAAAGAGAGATCATAACATCACAGATTTGGAGGCATATACTAGGGCATCTGAGGAGGCAATCAATGCTAAATTCGAAGCCTTTGAGGCACGAATGGAGGATACGATTCGGACACTCTTTACTGAACTCAGATTGGGCCGACCACTAAGCCCGTAGAAATCACATCAAGGAGAGAGCTCTGCTCAATCACACTAAGCCCAAAGAGATGACTTCCAAAAGAGGAGAGGTTCTATGATCGATCCCAACTATCCACGCATGAGGGTGAACTTCCCTAGATGGGAAGAAGGAGACCCGATTGGTTGGATTTCGCGTGCGGAGCGATATTTTTGGTACCACAAAACCGCAGACGCATCTATGGTAAAAATTGCATCTATACATCTTAAAGGGGATGCCATACAGTGGTTTGACTGGTTTGAACACACTTATGGAGTCCTTTCATGGCGACAATTCAAAGAAGGATTCTTGATCCACTTCAAACCAACTGATTACGAGAATATTGACGGACAATTAGCAAAGATCCGACAAACCTCCACCATTCAGGAGTACCAAACCAGGTTTGAAAGGTTATCTAATCAAACTCATGATTGGTCTCAAAAACAGCTATTGAGGACCTTCATTGAGGGCTTGAAGCCGGAGATCCGGGGAGAAGTTAAAGCGTGACAACCGTACACGCTTATGGCAGCCATCTCTTTCGCACGACATCAAGAGGAGCGATTGAATCATGAAGCTTGAAGGACTAGAGTTGCTCCTCAACTAGAAATACTGAAGTCCTCAGCCCCCCCTACTGTCGATCGAGTCCCTGCACCAAAGAGGTTGACAAGAGAAGAGCTTCGGGAGCAATCTGTGAAGCGGTTATGTTGGCATTGCGATGAGCTGTGGAGTTACAAGCATTGCTATAGAAAAGGGAGACTTCTTTTGATTGAACCAGTAGAAGAAGAGGTCATTGAGCATTCAAAAGAGAGCCTTAAACATAATGAAGAAGATGCGGAAGAAGAGCCACAACCGACCGACGTTACAGTACACACACTAGCTGGCTACTCAAACCCGCAAACGATGAAAGGGAGACTTCTTATAATTGAACCAATAGAAGAAGAGGTCATTGAATATTCAGAAGAGAACCTTAAACATAAAGAAGATATGGAAGAAGTGCCACAATCGACTGACGTTATAGTACATGCACTAGCCGGCTACTCAAACCCGCAAACGATGAAAGTTGGAGGCCTTCTCAAACAATAACCTGTTAGGATCAAGAGCACTAAGAGGGGTGAATTAGTGCAGCAGAAAACTTTCGACGATTAAAATCGCATTCGTACGATAAGAGCGATTTCGGTAGAAAATCCGATTTATAAATCACTTTAACTTGTAACCAAGCAAGATGCAGTTAAAGCAAAGATATAAAGGCAGTTTACAGTTTAAGATAGAAATCAGAACGTAAACGCAAACTGAAATATGATGTTCGTACGATAAAAATGATTTACGTCTAAACGCCGATTCGGAAAATGCAGAGCTTGAAACACGATCGTATATGCGCAGAAGGCAGTAAGCTATTGAGGAGGTTTGCAGTAAGGATAAGATGCTCAAAGTAAATGCAAACCGAGATTTAGAGTGGTTCAGTCAATCTTGACCTACTCCAAATTTGGTTTCCTTCACCGACAAGGTCATTGACGTCAACTAGAGGCCTTCCTTCAATAGGCGAAGGCCAACCACCCTTTTACAGTTTCACTCTTTTTGACGGGCTTAGGAGACAACCCTTACAGAATTTTCTCTCCTCTCTTTAAAGCTCAGAACTTGGAAGAAAAGAGGGAGAAGAACTTTTGGCCTTCACAACAATTTTGAGCTCTAAAAATCACAGAACAAGATCAGGATTTCAGTGTATATGCTGTGCCCTTTCAGTGCTGAATGGGTGGGGTATTTATAGGCCCCAACCCAGTTTGAATTTGGAGCTAAAAACTGTCAATTCCCGGAATTCCGGGATCTGGCGGTTGCACCGCCTAGCATAGCTCGAAGACTGAGCCTCTGGGAGGTGCCACCTCCTATCAGGGTCGGTTACACCTCCTGCCAAAGCTCGAAGACCGAGCTCAGGCGGTGCCACCTTCTGGCTGAGGCGGTTGCACCGCTCAACCAGAGCTCGGAGATCGAGCCCAAGCGGTGCCACCTCTGTCAAGGGCGGTTCCACCGCCCAGTCTCGCTCGGAGACTGAGCCCAGGCTGTGCCACCTCTTGGCTGGGGCGGTTGCACCACCCAGTCTCGCTCGGAGACTTAGCCCAAGCGGTGCCACCTCCTGGCTTGGGCGGTTCAACCGCCTGGCAGAAATCAGGGTCCGAATGGGTTGATCCATTCAGCCCAATTTGGGTTTTTCAGGGGCCCAATTGCCCCAAGATTAAGTTAATGGGATCACCTCCCATTTCCAACTTAATCATTGTGCTAACTACGATTTTTCCTAAGATATTTACTGCAACTTGCTCCGGTGCGTCAATCACTTCTTCCGGCGAACTTCCGTCGATCATCCGATGAACCCTCGGTGATGCTCCTGCGGACTTTCGGAAAACTCCTGGACTTGCGACAATCCACTTGGCGAGTTCCGACGAGCTTCTTTGGCAAGCTCATGGACTTCTCGGATTTGTTCCCGCAGAACCTCCGACGACTATCCGAACTTCCGTCGAACTCTCGAACTCCCAACGTGATCATTGTCTTGACTCCGGCGCAACTCTTGTTGCATATCTTATTTTCATCGTAGTTAATCCTGCACACTTATCTCAACATATAGATTAGATAACAAATGACAATTGACTTCATCATCAAAATCCGAGATTCAACAATCTCCCCCTTTTTGATGATGACAATCAATTGATAATGGAGTTAACCTTAACTCCCCCTGTCTATATGCCATACTTGAGATTAGTCATTCTTGAATTCAAAACCTTTGAATTCAAGAGACATATTGATAAGTTAAAATCATTTAAACTTATCAATACTCCCATCATGATTCCCATCATGATGTTTCTCTCTGAAGATGATGTCAAGGCTTGACATTCATTTTCAAATTTTACATAACAGGTTTGAATGATGGTAATAGTAGCAATTCATCATATTGTAAGATATCAACATGTAAAACTGCGAAGTAAGATTTTGATATCATTACATGATACAAACAAGGCATAATGCAAATTATAGCGATCATAGCATCAATTCATATATCTCTTGGTGATGCAAGCATGACATTAATACTCATATATTTCTCGGTGATGCAAGCATGGCATTAATACTCATATATTTCTCGGTGATGTAAGCATGGCATTAATACACATATATTTCTCCCCCTTTGTCATCAACAAAAAGCATGGTAATTATGATAGCAGGAGAACAATAAGCGAATTTTGAGCATAAGTGTTATAGTTGTTCATGCCTTTACATGTTATTTTCCAAGCATATAAAGGAAAGCATGATACATAGATTGCTTTGAATACTTCTTCCTTTTTATTTGTTATAATCTTTTTGCATGAAGGAGGAAGGCTATTTGTGATTTTACTTTGAGTGAAGTTAAAATCGATGAGAGATTAAATCATGCTTCATTTTTACAAGGAACAAGTCTTTGCAAGTAAAAACACTATCATCCATATTTCAAGATGGAATTTATAAGCAGGAATCATTTCAGCAAATCCATTTCAGAAAAATATTTTTTATAAGTGTATGAGAAAATCCGATTGTTAGGATACCAATTGTTAAGCGAATCCGAAAATGAAATTAACACTTTCATGCATTCGGACAAGACTATGCTATTGATTTTCAAATACAATCATGAAAACAAAACATGCACATAATTTCCAACATGTTATTTAGGTATGTAATGGCAATCAAGTGATTTAATCATTCAATAAAGTCTGAAAGATAATTTTAACTAGTTTATGTATTCGGACACATCAACATTCCTAATTCTCTTCTTATGAAATCAAATTGTTCTTCATTTAGAGGTTTTGTAAAAATATTAGCTAGTTGATGTTTAGTATCAATGAACTCTATGATTACATTATGATTAGTAACATGATCTCGTATAAAGTGATGTCTAATATCAATATGTTTTGTTCTTGAGTGTTGTATAGGATTCTTCGTTAAGCATATTGCACTTGTGTTTGTTGAATCTCGGATTTTGATGATAAAATCAATTGATGGGTTAATTGATCTAATCCATATTATTGAGTTAAGTGTGCAGGAGTAACTACGATAACCAGAATACACAAAGCAAGAATACCGGAGTCAAGTTTGATGGACGTTTAAGAGTCCGAAGAATCGTCGGAGATGCTGCCGGAACCAACCGAGAAGAAATCGGGAACCTGTCGGAATTTTTGGAAGTTCGCCGAAGAGATCGTCGGAGGTTCACGGAGATCACCGAGAAGGCTCGGCTACTCGTTAAAGTCATCACAAGTTCGGGAGCTTGCTGGGAGTCCGTCAGAAGAAGTTCGTCGGAAAGCTCGCCGGAACAAGACTCGACGTTCGCAGATGAAAACTTGCTTAGGATGTGTTTTGTTATGTAGTTCACTTGTAATTAGGATTAGGATTAATAGATAATCCTATATCCTGGTTAGGGGCCAACTGGGCCTAAAATTAGACTTGGTTTGGGCTAAATTTGAAGTCCAACAAGTGAACCGAAGGGTCTGGCGGTGGCACCGCCAGACTGGGCGGTTGCACCGCCCAGCACTGTCAGTGTCTGACACTGACAGGCGGTGGCACCGTCACTGACAGGCGGTGGCACCTCCAGCATCGGGAACCCAAAGAGAATTCAAATTTTGGAGCCCAAATTTGAATCCTCTTAGGCCTATAAATACCCCTCAAATCTCAACTGAGATTACAACTTTTTGAGCAGCAATTGTTTGAGAGAAAGGCCTTAGAAAAGTCTTAGCTAGTCTTGTTTTCAATTTACTAGTGTTCACCTCCTTCTTTCTTGCTGAAAATCTGTAAGAGAGTGAACCGCTTGTAAAAAGTTGTAAGAGGGGTATTCACCCTTCCCTTTCAAGAGATTTGCTAGTGGAAGGTGGGAGCCTCATCGAAGAGGGGCCTCGCAAGCGGATGTAGGTCACTTGACCGAACCACTTTAAAATCGGTGCAATCTCTGGTTTGCATTTCATTACTGCTATTTACATTACTGCAAACTTTCTTACTTGCTTTATTTCCTCATTACCTTTGCTGCACAACTTTGCGAATACGCTTTCAAGTTAAGCACTTCCAATTCCGATTTTTATCGTACGAAAGATTTATCAAAACCGACATTTTAATCCGCTGCACTAATTCACCCCCCCCTCTTAGTGCCGCTCCGATCCTAACAATTGGTATCAAAGCTAGGCTCACTCTCATATTTGGTTTGATACCCAAGAGAGATGGCTTACTCCGGCATACATGAGGGTCATTCTATCACACGTCCGCCCTTGTTTAATGGGTCGGATTATACTTATTGGAAGACTCGTATGAGGATCTTCCTCATTTCTATGGATTTCGAGCTTTGGACTATTATTGAAAACAGATTTCAAAAATCTTCTCTTCCGATGAGCGAATGGAATGAATCGGAGAAGAAGGTTTTTGCTTTAAATGCAAAGGCTATGAATGCCTTGTTTTGTGCACTAGACAAAAATGAATTTAATCGTGTTTCAATTTGTGATTCGGCTTTTGATATTTGGAGAACTCTTGAGGTCACTCATGAAGGCACTAGCCGAGTGAAAGAGTCCAAAATCAACATCCTTGTGCACTCTTACGAACTTTTCCGAATGAAACCAAGTGAGTCTATCGGAGACATGTACACCCGGTTTACGGATGTCATTACTGGACTCAAAGCTCTTGGTAAAGATTTTACTAACTTTGAACTAGTAACTAAAATCTTAAGATCCCTCCCTAAAAGTTGGGATCCAAAAGTTACGGCCATTCAAGAGGCCAAAGACCTTAAAACATTCCCTCTTGAAGAACTCATTGGGTCTCTAATGACCTACGAAATGACATGTCAAGCTCATGACGAGCTCGAGAACCCCCTTCCAAAGAACAGGAAGGATATGGCACTCAAATCACAAGAAGACCACTTGAAAGGAACATCAAGTGATGAGGACAGTGACAATGACATTACACTTTTGACTCAAAAATTTAAAAAATATTTAAGAAAAAACAAATTTAAAAATAATATAAAAAATAAATTTGAACAAAAGAAGGACCAAGTGATTTGCTATGAATGCAAAAAATCGGGACACTACAAGAACGATTGTCCTCAAGCCAAAAAGAAAACATCAAAGAAGAAGTCGCTCAAAGCAATGTGGGATGATTCAAGCGCGTCCGAAGAAGAGGAGTCCAACACCGAGCAAGTTGCTCATTACGCCCTAATGGCCATCGGAGAAGAGGTAACGGATTTAATTGATGCAGATTTACCTTATCATGAATTGTTAAATGCTTTCCATGAGTTATTTGATGAATGTAAGACAATTAGTAGAAAATATAAATTGCTAAAAAAGGAGCATGATAGTCTCACTTGTGATATCGATAAATTAAAAACTGAATATCATGATAGTTTAGCTCCATGTATAAAATGCCATGATCTAGAATCTCTCCAAAAGGAGAACTTGCTACTTAAGGTCACCTTGAAGAAATTCGAGGTTGGTAGCAAATCTTTGAATATGATCCTTACAAATAAGGGTCACGTTCCTAAAAGAAGTGAAATCGGATTTGTGAGAAGTCCTCACCAAAATCCAACCACCTTCATTAAAGGCCCCGTCCTACATGTTCGGCACCAAAGCAATTATAACTTTTGTTGCAAATATGGACATAAAACTTATAAATGTCCATTCAAGAAAATTAGTCCAAACAAACTAATTTGGGTTCCTAAAGGAACCATGATCAATTCTATGCAATATGATGAACAAGTTTTTAAGGCACCTAAAAGAAAATGGGTACCTAAAAATAATCCCTTCTTGTAGAAACATACACCATCACAAGCTAGGTGCAAGAGATGGTATCTAGATAGTGGATGCTCAAGACATATGACTGGAGATCCATCTCATTTCTCTATGCTCACCAGCAAAGAAGAAGGGTACGTCACCTTCGGAGACAACAACCAAGGCAAAATCATTGGCAAGGGAACAATAGGTAACAAATTAAAATTTTCTATTGATGATGTCTTACTAGTTGATGGATTGAAACATAATCTCTTGAGTGTTAGTCAATTATGCGATAAAGGTTATATCGTTAGATTTGAATCAAATGTGTGTATTATTGAAAAACCAAACCATAACATAACTATGATTGCATTAAAACAAAATAATATCTACACCATCAACCTTGATGAACTAAGTAATGAAATGTGCTTCTCCGCTTTAAATGATGATGCTTGGCTTTGGCATAGGAGACTAGGCCATGCAAGCATGAAACTAATATCTAAGATCTCATCTAGAGAATTAGTACGAGGAATTCCAAATATAAAGTTTATTAAGGACAAAGTATGCGATGCATGTCAACTAGGTAAACAAATAAAAACTAGTTTCAAACCAAAAACTCAAATTAGCACCACTAGACCATTACAATTGATTCATTTGGACTTATTTGGACCAATTGACACGACAAGTCTAGGGGGAAGCAAATATGCGTTTGTAATTGTGGATGACTATACTAGATACACTTGGACCTATTTCTTAGCTCACAAAAGTGATTGCTTCAAATGTTTCTCTAAATTTTGTAAACTTACTCAAAACAAAAAAGGTTTCATGATATCTTCAATTCGGAGTGATCACGGTGGCGAATTTCAAAACCATGACTTTCAAAATTTTTGTGAAGTTAATGGATACAATCACAACTTCTCCACTCCGAGGAATCCCCAACAAAATGGAGTAGTTGAAAGAAAAAATAGAAACCTACAAGAAATGGCAAGAACTATGTTAAATGAACATAGTTTACCTAAGTATTTTTGGGCCAAAGTCGTAAATACGGCTTGCTACATCATGAATAGAGTCCTAATAAGACCATCCTTATCAAAAACTCCCTATGAATTATGGAATAACAAAAAACCAAATATTTCCTATTTTAAAGTTTTCGGTTGTAAATGCTTTATTTTGAATGAAAGGGATGCCTTAGGAAAATTTGATGCTAAATCCGATGAAGGCATCTTTCTTGGTTACTCTTCCGTTTCTAAGGCTTTTCGGGTTTTTAACAAAAGAACCTTAGTAATAGAAGAGTCTATTCATGTAGTTTTTAATGAAATTTCTAATTTAAAGAAAAATGATTTTGATGATGATCTTGGTTTTGATAATTTGAATTTAAATGAACCCCCTCCTCAAAATAGCAACTTGGATGCACCTTCTTCCGAAATTTCCTTACCTAAGGAATGGAAGTATATAGATGCTCATCCAAAGGAGCTAATTATAGGAGATACATCAAAAGGAGTTCAAACTCGTTCCTCTTTCAAGAATTTTTGTGCTAACGTCGCCTTCCTTTCTCAAATCGAACCTAAAGGCATTGACGAGGCCATAAAAGATGATTTTTGGGTTATCGCAATGCAAGAGGAATTGAATCAATTTGAGAGGAATAAAGTATGGAAGCTTGTTCCTAGACCTAGTGACCATTTAGTCATTGGTACTAAATGGGTCTTTAGAAATAAGCAAGACGAAAATGGTATCGTGGTTAGAAACAAGGCTAGATTAGCGGCCAAAGGTTTCAACCAAGAAGAATGTATCGATTACGAAGAAACCTTCGCTCCCGTGGCTCGATTAGAAGCCATAAGGATGCTCCTTGCCTATGCTAGTAGTAATAATTTTAAACTATTTCAAATGGATGTCAAAAGTGCCTTCTTGAATGGTTTTATTTCCGAAGAAGTATATGTCGAACAACCTCCCGGATTTGAAAATTCTCTTCTTCCTAATCATGTATTCAAATTGACTAAGGCTCTCTATGGCTTGAAACAAGCTCCTAGAGCTTGGTATGAAAGGCTTAGTTCCTTTCTTATTTTAAATAATTTTACCAAAGGCAAGGTTGATACTACATTGTTTATTAAATATTTTAAAAATAATTTTCTTATTGTGCAAATTTATGTTGACGATATTATTTTTTGCTCTTCGGATGAATCACTATGTGAATCATTTGCCAAATGTATGAGTCATGAATTTGAAATGAGTTTAATGGGTGAATTAACTTTCTTTTTAGGATTACAAATCAAACAACTTAGTGATGGTATATTTCTTAACCAATCTAAATATACATTAGAATTGTTAAAACGATTTAACATGGATAATTCAAAAGCAATAAACACCCCTATGAGTACTTCGACTAAGTTAGATATGGATGAAAATAGTGAAAATTTCGATCAAAAAACATATAGGGCAATGATAGGCCGTCTACTCTACCTCACCGCGACTAGACCGGATATTATGTTTAGTGTAGGACTTTGCGCTAGGTTTCAATCAAATCCTAAATTATCTCATCTTAAAAGTATTAAAAGAATATTTAGGTATCTTAAAGGAACTCCAAATCTAGGACTATGGTATCCAAAATCTGAAAATTTTGATTTAATAGCTTATGCAGATGCCGATTTTGGCGGATGCAGAATAGATAGAAAAAGTACATCCGGAACATACCAATTTTTAGGACATGCACTTGTTTCTTGGACTTCCAAGAAACAAAATTCAGTTGCACTATCTACGGCGGAAGCCGAGTACATTGCTGCAAGTGCATGCTGTGCACAAGTTGTTTGGATGAAAAATACATTATAAGACTATGGAATTCACTTTAAAAACATTCCCATAAAATGTGATAATACTAGTGCCATATGTTTACTAAAAATCCAATTCAGCACTCTAGAACTAAGCACATCGACGTTAGGCATCATTTCATACGTGATCATGTCCTTAACAATGATGTTGTTCTAGAATTCATTGACACAAAGCATCAATTAGCAGATATATTTACAAAAGCTTTGAATGAGGACCAATTTGAATTCATTAGAAGGGAATTAGGTATGTTAAATTGTCCCTAAGAATAAACTTGTTTGAATGGATTTTCCGTAAAGTTTTTCATCCTCTCTTCGTTCCTCGATGAATCCGATCCTTCTCTTTCAATTCTAAATGATATGTTAAATTATCTCATCCTATCTTGAGTCAAACTCCGCTCCCATCTGATCAAGATTAATGATTTTATGATATTCTGTGAATCTCGAAATTGATTTTGATGACTTGATTATGAGTTTCAAGTTGACAAATTGAATTTGAATGGATTTGTATTCGAATTATGATCATGACTTATTGGAGTTACTACTTGGAATTTTTATCACTATCTCTTCCTTGTACATCTACAATTTTTTATTTATAGAAAGAAGAGATTTGATAAAATGGATGAATGCTGAATTTTCCTTTAAGATGAACTCTGCGTAAATATTTTAGCATACTTAATTTTGAATGATAAAATTTTTATGATCAATGCAGAATTCCTGAAGTTATAATCACAAATTATGTGCTTCAAGTCTCATTCCCTTTTTGTTGATGACAAAGGAGGAGAAAAGTGATGACTTGTACCATTTTAATTGCATGACTTATATGAATTGCAAAAGCTTGTGTGATATGAATGTCTTATATGCCTTGCAAAAGCATGTTTTATCTTTGAGAATATCGCAAGATTGATTATCATATTGAAAGCATGCCTTACATTTATATCATGAAATTCATGTTGAAAATCTTTATCTCCTATCGTAGTAAAAATTGTCTCTTATCATTCGACTTGAAAATGATTTTCATCGAAGTTTTGTATTTACTTTTGCTTAATGAGAATAACGATAAGTTCTACGGTTAGAACTTATCGGTTTATGCTTGAATTCAATGGATAAAATTCAAGTGTTTTCATCTTCTCATAATATGGCATATAGATAGGGGGAGTTATGTTTAACTCTGTCATCAATTGATTGTCATCATCAAAAAGGGGGAGATTGTTGAATCTCGGATTTTGATGATAAAATCAATTGATGGGTTAATTGATCTAATCCATATTATTGAGTTAAGTGTGCAGGAGTAACTATGATAACCAGAAAACACAAAGCAAGAATATCGGAGTCAAGTTCGATGGATGTTTAAGAGTCCGAAGAATCGTCGGAGATGCTACCGGAACCAACCGAGAAGAAATCGGGAACCTGTCGGAATTTTCGGAAGTTCATCGAAGAGATCGTCGGAGGTTCACGGAGATCACCGAGAAGGCTCGACTACTCGTTAAAGTCATCACAAGTTCGGGAGCTTGCTGGGAGTCCGTCGGAATAAGTTCGTCGGAAAGCTCATCGGAACAAGACTCGACGTTCACGGTTGAAAACTTGCTTAGGATGTGTTTTGTTATGTAGTTCACTTGTAATTAGGATTAGGATTAAGAGATAATCCTATATCTTGGTTAGGGGCCAACTAGGCCCAAAATTAGACTTGGTTTGGGCTAAATTTGAAGCCCAACAAGTGAACCGAAGGGTCTGGCGGTGGCACCACCGGGGCTGGGCGGTGGCACCACCCAGCACTGTCAGTGTTTGAAACTGACAAGCGGTGGCACTACCACTGACAGGCGGTGGCACCGCTAGCATCGGGAACCCAAAGAGAATTCAAATTTTGGAGCCCAAAATTGAATCCTCTTGAGGCCTATAAATACCCCTCAAATCTCAGCTGAGATTACAACTTTTTGAGCAGCAATTGTTTGAGAGAAAGGCCTTAGAAAAGTCTTAGCTAGTCTTGTTTTCAATTTGCTAGTGTTCACCTCCTTCTTTCTTGCTGAAAATCTGTAAGAGAGTGAACCGCTTGTAAAAAGTTGTAAGAGGGGTATTCACCCTTCCCTTTCAAGAGATTTGCTAGTGGAAGGTGGGAGACTCATCGAAGAGGGGCCTCGCAAGTGGATGTAGGTCACTTGACCGAACCACTTTAAAATCGGCGCAATCTCTGGTTTGCATTTCATTACTGCTATTTACATTACTGTAAACTTTCTTACTTGCTTTATTTCCTCATTACCTTTGCTGCACAACTTTGCGAATATACTTTCAAGTTAAGCACTTCCAATTCCGATTTTTATCGTACGAAAGATTTATCAAAACCGACGTTTTAATCCGCTGCACTAATTCACCCCCCCCTCTTAGTGCCGCTCCGATCCTAACAGTGTTATCATATTTAATGGGAATATTTTTAAGATGAATTTTATAATCTTCTAAGGTGTTTTTCATCCATACAACTTGTGCATAGCATGAACTTGCTACAATATATTCAGCTTCGGTTGTTGATAGTTCAACCGAGTTTTGTTTCTTAGATGACCAGGAAACAAGGGCATGTCCTAAAAATTGACATGTTCCTGATGTGCTTTTTCTATCTAGTTTACAGCCAGCAAAGTCCGCATCAGCACAAGCAATTAACTCAAGATTCTTTGATTTTGGGTACCATAATCCTAGATTTGTGGTACCATTAAGATATCTAAGTATTCTTTTAACTGCTTTGAGATGAGATATCTTAGGGTTTGATTGAAATCTAGCATAAAGTCCTACACTGAACATGATATCTGGTCTAGTTGCAGTGAGGTAAAGTAAACTTCCTATCGTGCCCCTATAAGTTTTTTGATCGAAGCTTTCTCCACTTTTATCGATTTCTAACTTAGTGGAGGTGCTCATAGGAGTGTTAATAGCTTTTGAGTTATTCATATTAAACTTTTTTCGTAAATTCATAGCATATTTAGTTTGACTAATAAAGATGCCATTGCTTAGTTGTTTGATTTGTAAGCCTAAGAAGAATGTTAATTCTCCCATTAAACTCATTTCGAATTCAAGACTCATAGTTTTAGCAAAAGATTCACAAAGAGATTCATTCGTAGAACCAAAGATAATATCATCAACATAAATCTGAACAATAAGAAAATCATTTTCAAAATTCTTGATAAACAATGTAGCATCAACCTTGCCTTTTGGGAAATTATTTTCGATAAGAAAAGAACTAAGTCTCTCATACCAAGCCCTCGGAGCTTGTTTTAAACCATAGAGAGCTTTAGTTAATCTAAACACATGATTAGGGTGGCTATTATTTTCAAATCCAGGAGGTTGTTCAACATAGACTTCTTCGAAAATAAAGCCATTAAGAAAAGTGCTTTTAACATCCATTTGAAACAACTTAAAATTATTACTACTAGCGTAGGCAAAGAGCATCCTTATAGCTTCTAATCGAGCCACAGGAGCGAAGGTTTCTTCGTAATCGATACCTTCTTCTTGGTTGAAACCTTTGGCCACTAATCTAGCCTTGTTTCTAACCACGATACCATATTCATCTTGCTTGTTTCTAAAAACCCATTTAGTACCAATAACTAAATGGTCATTTGGCCTAGGAACAAGCTTCCACACCTCATTTCTCTCAAATTGATTTAATTCATCTTGCATTGCGATAATCCATGAATCATCTTTCATGGCTTCGTCAATACATTTAGGTTCAATTTGGGAAAGAAAAGCGGCGTTGGAACAAAAATTTTTAAGAGAAGAACGTGTTTGAATCCCCTTTGATGTGTCTCCTAAGATTAGCTCCTTAGGATGAGCATCTATATACTTCCAATCCTTGGGTAAGGATGTTTCGGAAGTGGATGCATCCAAGTTACTAGTTGGAGACGTGGTTTCATTTAAATTCAAGGAATCAAAATTAACATCATCATCAAAATCATTTTTCCTGATTTCGGAAATCTCATTGAAAACAACATAAATGGATTCTTCAATAATTAAAGTTCTTTTATTGAAGATATGAAAGACTTTAGAAACCGAAGAATAACCAAGAAAGATTCCTTCATCGGATTTAGCATCAAATTTTCCTAAGTTATCCTTTTCATTCAAGATAAAACACTTACACCCAAAGACTTTAAAATACGAAACATTAGGTTTTTTGTTGTTCCATAACTCATAGGGAGTTTTGGTGAGTAAGGGTCTTACTAGAACCCTATTCAAAATATAGCATGCAGTATTTACGGCTTTGGCCCAAAAATATTTGGGTAGGCTATGTTCATTCAATATGGTTATTGCCATTTCTTGTAAATTTCGATTTTTTCTTTCTACTACTCCATTTTGTTGAGGATTTCTAGGAGTAGAGAAATTATGGTTGTATCCATTGAGTTCACAAAATTCTTGGAAATCATAGTTTTGAAATTCACCACCGTGATCACTTCTAATTGACGAAATCATAGAACCCTTCTCATTCTGAACAAGTTTACAAAACTTGGTAAAATATCTAAAGCATTCATTTTTCTGTTTTAAGAAATAAGTCCATGTGTATCTGCTATAGTCATCCACAATGACGAAGGCGTATTTGCTACCTCCTAGGCTTGATGTAGAGATTGGTCCGAACAAGTCCATATGGATCAATTGTACGGGCCTAGAGGTGCTTATTTTATTCTTAGATTTGAAACTACCCTTAATTTGTTTACCTAATTGGCAAGCATCACATACATTATCTTTGATGAACTTGATATGAGGAATTCCTCTTACAAGTTCTTTAGATGATATTTGAGTGATTAGTTTCATGCTAGCATGACCTAATCTTTTATGCCATAGCCAAGCATCCTCATTCAAAACCGAAAAACACATTTCATTACACAAATCATTGATGTCAATAGTGTATACGTTATTTTGTTTTAATGCAATCATAGACGTGTTTTTGTGTGGTTTTTCAATGATGCAAGCATTAGATTCGAATCTGACAATATATCCTTTATCACATAATTGACTAATGCTCAAGAGGTTATGTTTTAAACCATCAACTAACAAAACATCTTTGATAAAGAAGTTGGATTTGTTACCTATGGTTCCTTTGCCAATGATTTTACCCTTGTTGTTGTCTCCGAAGGTGACATAGCCTTCGTCTTGTTATGATCGGAGTGACACTAAGAGGGGGGGGTAAATTAGTGCAGCAGATTAAAACTTCGATTTTGGAGAATTCTTTCGTACGATGAAAAGCAATATCAATGGAAACCGATTTTAGAAGCTTGATAACTTAGAAACGTATGGAAGTGTAGTAACTAAGTACAGAAGTTTGCATTATGTAAATGGCAAGAGTAGGATGCAAACCAGATAACGCAGCAGCTTTTAAAGTGGTTCGGTCAAAATGACCTACATCCACTTGCGAAGCATTCTTCGAAGAGGCTTCCAACTTCCACTAGCAAATTTCTTGTAGGGGAAGGACTAATACCCCTCTTACAACCTTTACAAGTGGTTCATACTCTTACAATTCTTTTCAACAAGATGGAAGGAGGTGAACTATTGCTTTTCAAAAGGTTGTGTTCTCTGCTAAGAAATGAGGGGTATTTATAGGCCTCGAGAGGATTCAAATTTGGGCTCCAAATTTTGAATTCTCTTGGGTTTCCGAGGCCGGCGGTGCCACCGCTTGTCAGTGGCGGTGCCACTTGTCAGTGTCTAACACTGATAGTGGACTGGCGGTGCCACCGCCCAGCTCTCGGGTGCTAGGCAGTGCCACCGCCTAGGCCAATTCAGCTCACTGGTTGGGCTCCAAACTTGGCCCAAACCAGTCCGAACTCGGGCCCAATTGGCCCCTACTTGGGTTATAGGATTAACACCTAATCCTAACCCTAATTAACGTGCTAACTATGAATTTAAAGACATTTTCTAAGCTATTACAAAGTCCGTAAGTCAAGACTTCTTCCGGCGATCTTCCGACGAACTTCCGACGGTCTTCCGATAAACTCTCGGAAACCATTCTACGGACTCCCGGCAAGCTCCTAGACTTCACGATTTGATCTTGGCAAGTTCCAATGAGCTTCTTCGGCAAGCTCCGATCTTTCTCGGTGAGCTCCGCGAACTTCCAACGAACCTTCTGGTGAGCTTCCAAAAAACCCTTCGGCAAGCTCCCTACTCATTCTCGGCTAGTTCCGACAGCACTCCCAACGAACTTTCGGACTTCCGTCGAACTCTCGAACTCGCAACAAATCCTTTTCGCTTGACTCCGACACTTTGTTTCGCTTTATGTCTTCGTCGTTATCGTAGTTAATCCTACACACATAAGCCAAAACTCTACTTCGATCTAGACAATTATTACAACGCAAATTGACATTCTGTTGCCCGGCACATTATTGGTTAGCGCTTCGTCCGATTCTTCAACGCATCGTCCTCTCTTGCGGCTTGTTGCCTAATCGGCGGTTGACCTCCGCAACCCCGATATCCTTGGCATAATTCCGCTCTTGGCCTGATGCCCGACGTCCGAAGTCTTCTACCATCCAATATCCTAATGTGATCTCCTCCGGCGCAACGTCAATTCCTCCTGCGTCAACTGTCTAATCCTGATCGAGTAGACCTGCATCACTCAAAATGCTTTTAAACATCTAAACACAATCAATTAGTTTCATAATCAAAATCCGAGATTCAACAATCTCCCCCTTTTTGATGATGACAACTAATTGATGACTAACGGAGTTAACCTTAACTCCCCGGAGTTTAACTAAACTCCCCCTATCAATATGCTATTGATAGAACACTTGGATTATCCCAAATCCAAGTAACATTCATCACTTGTTATGAAAAATATTTAAACCATCATGCAAATATATATAAAATATTCAATTCAATGCATAAAGTCATCAATATACTTCTCCCCCTATGTTATCAACAAAAAGGAGAAGTAGCTCTAGCTATTTTAAAAGATATGCAAGTTTTTGCAACATAAAGCTAGATTTTCATCACAATATATAAGCACAAAAGCATAGCAAGATTCTTAAGTTCAATCATGGCAATTCAACACTTGCTTCTTGTGCAAGATTGCACTTTGCTTTTCTTTGCATGTTCTCACTAGCAAAAGCTTTCTCCCCTTTGTTTTTGTCGAAAAGAAGGGAAGAGTACAAGCTAGCCAACATTTGCCTTGAGCTAGCAATCTTTCTCCTCCTATGTCATTGCCGAAAAGGAGAGGAACCAATGATTTATACTTTTACATAAATTATGAATTTGCATCAATCAATATTTCAATCATCACATAATACATACAAGACAAAAATGCAAAGAAATCATGTCATAAAAGACATCAATTGTTAAACATGATATGATAATAGTCTCAAAAATTTTAATTTGCAATACATGTGATACATTGCAATACTAAAAAATTTAATGCAATGCTTTTAAGGACATCAACCTATTTTTGATACAAAGCATGGCAAGAGCAATTATATTGCAACTTTTCTAAGTTTTGCATTTTTTGCTTCTTTCGAGATAGCAATTCTTTGCTTCTCTATAAGCTAAGCAACTTTTACGATATGCAAGTTTTACTACATACAAGCTAGCAAATTTAAAGATGTGCAAGTTGGCATATTTGCTTTTCTTTACAATGTGCATGATAGTATTTCTTTGTAATGTTCAAGATAGCAAATTGTACATCATGCTAGCTAGCATATTAAAGATGTTCAAGAAAGTAAGCTCTTTTTTCTCTTTTGAGAAGTGTCATTTTTGCTTCCTTAGCAAAATACCAAACTAGCAAGGGACCATGTTTTACATGAGGCAAGCAAACAATTTGGCAAGTGTTACATTTGTATCTTTTCTTTAGATGTGCAAGAAAGTAAGCAAATTTTTGCATTTTCTTGACTTGTGCATGGTAGCTAATTTATCTTTGAGATTACCCTTTACATCAATTCAAGATAGCACATTAGCAACTCTTTCTCTCTCTTTGTCATTGGCAAAAAGAAAGGAAGATTCAAGCCATGAATATCAAAATAATAATTTTATCATGAATATTTCATCATTGTGTGCATCATTATTGCATGCATAATACCAAATCATCATATATATTTTCAAAACATATAAACTCATCATTATATACATGATTCCAAATCATCATTCATATCATTTCAATCATTGTTTCAATCATCACTATAACTCATCATGCACAATATTGAATAAATCGATCAACATTATGAGGATATGATACATGATACTAAAATTTTTAACTATTTATCAATATTTTGATCATGATACCAAACATTCATCATTTAGAGTATTCATGATACAAAACATTAAATCAATATTTATAATACATCATTTTAGCAACAACTCATAGTATTTTAAATCATGATTTACATCATATGTAATACATCACATCATAATTAGAAAGCACAAGTATTGTATGCATCATTGCAAATCATAAATATTTCAAATCATCATGGTATTAATCTGTCAAATTGCATCCTGTCATGCATGATCATAACTTTTTCCCATTTTATCATTGTAAACAAGAAAGAATAAGGAAAGAACAAAATAGTGCATAATATTTCAATTATTTCAAGGCATACAAGCCATAAATCCAATGGCATCATGTCATGAAAGATAAGACCTCTTGAATTACAAAAGACATGATTCATTTTATCAAATCACTTCTTTTTATAAATAACAAAAATTGTAGGTGTACAAAGAAGAGATTGTGATTAAAAAAAATCTCAAGTAGTAAATCCAAGAAATCAAGATCATAATTTGAATACAATCTCATTTAAATTCAAATCGTCAAATTCATCAAAATCTCAACATTACTTTCAAGAGATTCAAAATGGTATACATAGATTTATCATAATAAACATCAAGATCAATAGGATAGAGAAAAATAATTTTTCAAGGAAAAAATATTTTCCTCTTTTTAGTTGTTTCAATTCATATGATTTTATTTCACTTATACCAAATAAAAACATGTATCATGTTTAAAACCGAAAGTGTAAGATTTATTACAACAAAGATTAAAAAGGCACTTTCATTATGGTAAAAATCAATAATCCATAAATCACAAGATTCATCATGCATAATTTCGAAATTTATTAAGCATGATCAATATGCATGACACTCATTTATTTTCAAAATATTCATCATGTTTATTTTCATGAGATTCACAAGAATGGTAAAATAAATTCATTAATCTCAATAGGATATAAAATTTATTTTCATTTCATACAATTGATTTCATGTGAGGGTGTTCAAGTTTTTTTGTGAAAACATGTATCATCATTTAAAATCAAAACATAAGTTTCGTCATAAAACCGTCAAGACCAAACACATAAAAAATAAAACATCATGATATCACATCTATCATCAAAAGACTATCAAGAAATTCATACATAGATGTACATGCACTATGTCATCTTAATATGTCATGAGAATGTCATCTTAATTCGTCATAAAAATGATTCAACCAAAAACATGTTAATCCAAAATGAGAGTTTCAAATCAACATTTACTTCAAAAACTCATGCATGACATAAAATCATCAACATACATATGTATGGATTAATCCAAAGCATTATCACATATCATATTATCATCCCTAATATTGCATCATTCAACATTTCAAAACATAACATGCATGAAACTTTTACAATATACTTTTTATGATCAAATTTTTTATTTTTCAAAGATGCTACAAAGAAAAACATAATATGATTTTTGAAAAACAATTTTTTTATTTTCTATTCTATTATCTAAATTAAGCACTTCATAAAAAACTTCAAGTAATTTCAAAATAATTCAAGAGAGTTGAGTTACTTACCTTGTAGTCGAAGCCTATCAAAGCCCAATTCGCAGTTTCACCTTTGGAAGTTCTTGATTCATCATTGGTTGCCTTCCTCTTCTTTGGCCTCTTCCTCCATTCAAGTTCATTGTTTATTTTAGATTTTTGTTTAATAAACTTATTAAGATTTAGTGTTCGAAGTTCAAGTTCATCATTGTCCTCATCACTTGAGTCATCACTCAAGTGGTATTCATTTGTCCAGTGTTCCAAATCCTTCCTATTCTTTGGAAGGTGATTTTGTTCATCATGTTCATCATATGTTTTGTACACCATTTCATATGTCATCAACGAACCAATTAGTTCTTCAAGTGGAAAAATATTTAAATCTTTTGTTTCTTGTATTGCGGTTATTTTAGGATCCCACCTTTTTGGAAGGGATCTTAAGATCTTGCTTATGAGATCAAAATTCGAAAAAGATTTACCAAGAACTCTTAGATTATTGACGACATCCGTGAAACGGGTATACATGTCCCATATAGTCTCGCTTGGTTGCATTTGAAAAAGCTCAAAGTCATGCAATAAAATGTTAACTTTCGAGTCTTTGACTCTACTAGTTCCTTCGTGTGTGATTTCAAGTGTTCGCCAAATATCAAAAGCCGTTTCGCACATTGAAATCCGATTAAACTCATTTTTGTCCAAAGCGCAAAATAAGGCATTCATAGCCTTTGCGTTTAAATAAAAATACTTCTTCTCCAAATCCGACCATTCGTTCATCGGTTTAGAGGGAAGTTGAAAATCGTTTTCAATGATATTCCATAAATCCAAATTCATAGAAATCAAGAAAACTCTTATTCGAGTTTTCCAATAAGTATAGTCCAATCCGTTAAACAACGGTGGACGAAAAACCGAAAAGCCCTCTTGAAAGCCATGAAGAGTCATTTCTCTCGGGTGTAAATCCGAAATGAGAAATACCGGGCTCTGATACCAATTGTTAGGATTGGAGCGGCACTAAAAGGGGGGGTGAATTAGTGCAGCGGATTAAAACTTCGATTTTGGACAAATCTTTCGTACGATGAAAAGCAATATCAATGGAAACCGATTTTAGAAGCTTGATAACTTAGAAACATATGGAAGCGTAGTAACTAAGTAGAGAAGTTTACAGTATGTAAATGGCAAGAGTAGGATGCAAACCAGATAATGTAGCAGCTTTTAAAGTGGTTCGGTCAAAATGACCTACATCCACTTGCGAAGCCTTCTTCGAAGAGGCTTCCAACTTCCACTAGCAAATTTCTTGTAGGGGAAGGACTAATACCCCTCTTACAACCTTTACAAGTGGTTCACACTCTTACAATTCTTTTCAACAAGATGGAAGGAGGTGAACACTTAGGCAATATGAAAAACAAAGCTTGCAAAGACTATTCTAAGGCTCTTAACTCAAACTATTGCTTTTCAAAAGGTTGTGTTCTCTGTTGAGAAATGAGGGGTATTTATAGGCCTCGAGAGGATTCAAATTTGGACTCCAAATTTTGAATTCTCTTGGGTTTTCGAGGCCGGCGGTGCCACCGCCTGTCAGTATCTGACACTGATAGTGGACTGGCGGTGCCACCGCCCAGTCTAGGCGGTGCCACCGCCTAGGCCAATTCAGCTCACTGGTTGGGCTCCAAACTTGGCCCAAACCAGTCCGAACTCGGGCCCAATTGGCCCCTACTTGGGTTATAGGATTAACACCTAATCCTAACCCTAATTAACGTGCTAACTACGAATTTAAAGACATTTTCTAAGCTATTACAAAGTCCGAAAGTCAAGACTTATTCTGGCGATCTTCCGACGAACTTCCGACGGTCTCCGATAAACTCTCGGAAACCATTCTACGGACTCCCGGCAAGCTCCTAGACTTCACGATTTGATCTTGGCGAGTTCCAATGAGCTTCTTCGGCAAGCTCCGATCTTTCTCGGTGAGCTCCGCGAACTTCCAACGAACCTTCTGGCGAGCTTCCAAAAAACCCTTCGGCAAGCTCCTTACTCATTCTCGGCTAGTTCCGGCAGCATTCCCGACGAACCTTCGGACTTTCGTCGAACTCTCGAACTCGCAACAAATTCTTTGCGCTTGACTCCGACACTTTGTTTCGCTTTATGTCTTTGTCATTATCGTAGTTAATCCTACACACATAAGCCAAAACTCTACTCCGATCTAGACAATTATTACAACGCGAATTGACATTCTGTTGCCCGGCACGTTATTGGTTAGCGCTTCGTCTAATTCTTCAGCGCATCGTCCTCTCTTGCGGCTTGTTGCCCAATCGGTGGTTGACCTCCGCAACCCCGATATCCTTGGCGCAATTCCGCTCTTGGCTCGATGCCCGACGTCCGAAGTCTTCTGCCATCCAATATCCTAACGTGATCTCCTCCGGCGCAACGTCAATTCCTCCTGTGTCAACTGTCTAATCCTGATCGAGTAGACCTGCATCACTCAAAATGCTTTTAAACATCTAAACACAATCAATTAGTTTCATAATCAATATCCGAGATTCAACACGTCTATGCTAGTGAGCTTAGAGAATTGAGATGGATCCCCGGTCATATGCCTTGAGCATCCACTATCAAGGTACCATCTCTTGCTCCTAGCTTGCGATGGTATAGGTTTCTACAAGAAAGGATGATTTTTAGGTACCCATTTGCTTTTGGATGCCTCAAAAATAGATCTATATTGTTTATCATATTGCATAGAATTTATCATGGTTCCTTTAGGAACCCAAATTAATTTGTTTGGACTAATTTTCTTGAATGGACAATAATGCGTTTTGTGTCCAAGTTTGCAACAAAAGTTGCATTTGTCTTGGTGTCGAACATGTAAGATGGGGCCTTTTATGAAGATGGTTGGATTTTGGTGAGGACTTCTCACAAATCCGATTCCACTTCTTTTGGGAACGTGACCCTTGTTTGCAAGGATCATGTTCAAGGACTTGCTACCAACCTCGAATTTCTTCAAGGTGTCCTTAAGTAGCAAGTTTTCCTTTTAGAGAGTTTCTAGATCATGGCATTTTATGCATGAACCTAAACTATCATGATATTCAGCTTTTAACTTATCGAAATTACAAGTAAGACCATCATGCTCCTTTTTTAGCAATTTGTATTTTTTACTAATAATCTTGCATTCATGAGGCCATGCTCAGAATTAAATGGTTGATGACATTAGGTGATGTTTCCTAGAATTTTATGAAACTAATTATGAAATTTTACAATAAGGAGAAACAAGTGACATTGCACGGGAAATGTGGGGGCGACATAACAACGATTTGCACACAATAAATAGAGAAGGTTTTGCATAAAGCATGCAGCGGCTTTTTGGTACAACTTGAGCAGCAAACTAAGGGAGAGCCAACAGAATTTGAAGATCAAAATCTACTTCCTTTGCTTGCTGAAGTTTCAAATATATTTGACGAACTGCGTAACCTACCTCTTACCCGTCGGCATGATCATTGTATAACGATTCTTCTAAACAAATCTTCAGCAAATGCTCAGCCATATCAGTATCCACATCTCTAGAAGGATGAAATAGAAAGGATTGTAAAAGAGATGCTCAAAACAGGAGTTATTCGGCTAAGTTGCAACCTTTATTCTTCACCGGTGCTACTTGTACGCAAGAAGGACGGAACAAGGCGAATATGTGTTGATTACCGAGCTCTCAATGGCATAACCATCAAGGACAAATACCTTATTCCAATAGTAGATGAATTGCTAGATGAAAGGGAGCACAAATCTTTACAAAACTGGACCTTTGATCCGGGTATCATCAAATACGAGCGTGCGAAGAAGACATACCGAAAACCATCTTTTGAACACACAGCAACCACTACGAATTTTTGCTTTCTTTAACAGAAAGTGAAATATCTTGGGCATATCATATCAGAGGAAGGTGTGGCAGTGGACCCCTTCTAAATTGGAGCAATGAAAAACTGGCCGACCCCGAGAAACATAAAATTGCTACATGGCTTTCTGGGTTTAACAGGCTACTACTGCAAGTTCATGAAAAACTATGGAAAGATCAATGCACCACTTACTTCCTTACTGGAAAAAGATGTCTTCCAATGGTTGGACAGAGCCTTCGCTTCCTTCGACAAACTTAAGGTAGCCATGACGACGACGCCGGTGCTAACATTACCAGATTTCAACCGACCCTTCATTATTGAGCTGACGCATTTGGAGTCAGAATTGGAGCCATTCTCATGCAAGATAGTCGACCACTCACATACACTAGCAAGACATTATCTCCCTCCCATCAAAATAAGTCAATATATGATAAGGAGATGCTCGCCATTGTGCGCGCAGCAATGAGGTGGAGACCCTACTTGATTGGTCGACGATTTTAAAGTAAAATCGACCATAAATTCTTCATGTACTTTTTGGAGCGAAAGATATCATCCTCTGAGCAGCAAAAATGGGTAACAAAACTTCTTGGATTTGATTATGAAATAACTTACAAAAAGGGGAAAGAGAATATTCTTGCAGATGCGCTTTCGCAGCTACCCGAGCAAGCTGAAGTTTCGACCGTTTCACTTCCGACCAGCGACTTCCTTAAGGATATTAAGATAGAATGGCAGGAAGATTCAAAGACTAGTAAGATTATAAAAAATTTAGAGGAAGCACCAAGCTCCGTGGCTCATTACAATTGGGACTCAAAAAAATTACACTATAAGGGACGCATTGTGCTTATGATAAATTCTACTTGCATCTTCACGAGCAGATTTTGGACAAAGTTATTCTATATGCAGGGTACTAAATTGAAAAGGAGTATGGTATATCACCCACAAATCGACGGCCAGACAAAAGTTATAAATAGGTGCTTAGAGATAGCCCAAAGCCACCCGCCAAATATGACTATCCAAGGAGAACTCTAGACCCAGCCAAGTACCATTATTGATCAACAGATCGTGACTCGACGACGACGACCCACTACTAAAATGCTAAAACAGTGGGTGAACCTACTAACAGAAGATGCCACTTGGGAGAACTATAACGACTTGAAGATCAAATTCCCAAAATTCATGAATCATCAGCCTCGAGGAGAAGGCTGATTTGAAGAGTCTGTTAGGACAAGGCTGATTTGAAGAGTCTGTTAGGACTCTAGCTAGGAGAGTCCTAATTGAGAGGGACATTCATGTAAAACCTACCTAAGCCGACCCCTATTAAAGAGGTGAAGAGGCCGGCTAGGGTTAGGAGGTTGTTTCTTAGAGAAGAATTAGGAGTTGTAAAGGAATAGGAGTCTTGAGTAGAAGTCCTATTAGGAGTTGGTTAGAAGTAGGAGTCTAGAGTATGAGTCCTATTAGGAGTTAGGGTTTAGAAACCCTATAAATAGCCATGTATTCCTCCTCTTTTGATAAGCAATAGATGAATCTTTTTTGCAGCCTTTGAGTAGCAACTTAGAGGGAGGAACCCCTATAGAGTTCCAAGGAGGCCGATCCCTTAAAGAGATCAACCCCAAGTTTAGAATCTGCAAGGGTTCTAACAGATGCCCGGGATCAACCCAGAAGTGGCCCAACATTGGATTAACATCGACCCCGAGGCTCGGCCGGTGAGACAAAGACCAAGGAAGTTCAACCCCGACCGACAAAAGGCAATCAACGACGAGGTCGACCACCTTAAAAGGGCCGGATTCATTACTGAGGTTTAATATCCTCGGTGGCTGTTGAATGTAGTCCTCGTTAAGAAATCTAATGGAAGCTGGAGAATGTGTGTTGATTACACCGATCTCAATCGGGCATGCCCCAAGGACTGCTATTTGCTCCCCAGGATAGACCAATTAGTCGACGCCACCGCGGGCCATGAACTCCTTATGTTCATGGACGCATTCTCAGGCTACAACTAAATCCGGATGGTAACTCAGGATCAAGAGAACACTGCCTTTGTCACTAACAGAGGGGCGTATTGTTACAAAGTGATGCCCTTCGGCTTGAAAAACGATGGGACAACTTAACAAAGGATGGTCGATAAATTTTTCAAGCACCAACTTGAGAGGAATATGGAAGTATACATGGATGACATGATCGTAAAGAGCAAGGCCACGAGTGCACATCTGACCGATCTGGCGAAAATGTTCCAAACGCTCAGACGGTTCAACATGCGTCTGAATCCCGCGAAGTGTGTCTTCAGGGTTAGCTCTGGGAGGTTCCTTGGCTTTATCATTCACCAAAGGGGGATAGATGCCAACCCAGAAATTGTGCGGGCCGTAACCGAGATGGACTCCCCTCGCTCGATCAAGGAGGTGCAGCGACTCGTCGAGAAGTTGGCAGCGCTCAATAGGTTCATGTCACATTCAGGCGACAAGTGCCTCCCTTTTTTCCAGGCTCTACGATGAGCCGACAACTTTACATTTACCTCGGAGTGCGAGGAAGCCTTTGAAAAGTTGAAGGCGTGCCTTGCCCGCTTGCCCCAACTTGCCTCGCCCGAGCCGGGCGAAACCCTTGGTAACTACTTGGCGGTCTCGGCACAAGTAGTTAGCTTATTGTTAGTTCGGGAGATACCACCAATGTAGCAACCCGTATATTATGTCAGTCATATCCTCGTCGGGCCCAAGGCGTGGTACTCCCCAATCGAGAAGCTAACCCTTGCTCTAATGAAGATGGCCCGAAAGCTGCGGCCTACTTCCAAGCCCACACGATCAAAATAATCACTACCTAGCCACTACAATATATTCTTTCCAACTTTAATGCATCAAGTCGCATGTTGTGGTAGTCAATCGAGCTTAGCGAATTCGATATTCAGTACTCCCCCATGACCGCCATCAAAGCTCAGGTACAGGCTGACTTTATTTCTGAGCTAACTCCTAAAGACCATGCTATGGAGCAGGAGAATAGCAAGAACACGTGGACCCAGTATATGGATGGCTCGTCCACTACCGGAGTGGCCAGGGTTGGGCTTATCCTCAAAGGCCCGTTAGGAGAAACCTATGAGAGGTTGCTCCAGTTGCAATTCCGAGCCACCAACAATGTGGCCGAGTATGAGGCACTACTTCATGGCCTGTGCCTCACTTTAGAGATGCATGTAGACAACCTCAAAGTCTTTAGCGACTCCTAGCTGGTGACGGGACATGTCAATGGGAGCTACGAAACTCGAGACCTGACAATGGCGTTGTACCTTGTGGAGGCAAAGCGGCTCGCTCACCGCTTCAGCCGCCTCTTAATCGCTAGAATACCTAGGGCACAAAACATGCGGGCCGATGCGCTGGCCAGATCAACCTCAGCCCACAGCTCGGCGTTGGCTCCAGCGATTGAGTCTGTAACAACATCGACAGTGATGCCATACGAGGTCGCCGAAATGAATGTACCACCAAGCTAGATGGAGGAGATCCTCCACTTCAAAATGGGCGGAAAGGAGCTCAATGACCCGAAGGCTACGAGATGGTTGAGGTGAACCTAAGCCTGGTACTATGTCAACGGTGGAAGGCTGTATTGAAGGGCCTTCTCTCAACCTCTCTTACGCTGCCTCGCGCCATCAGAAGCTGAGATGGTCCTCACCAAGCTCCATGAGGGGATCTGTGGGGAGCACATCGGGGGGCAAACGTTAGCCTTCAAGACTCTTTGACAAGGGTACTACTGGCCAACTATGCATCGGGACACCATGTCATACATGCATCAGTGCCCTCAATGACAAAGGCATGCAAGACTGCCACACTAGCCAGCGATTCCTCTTACCTCAATAGACGCGGCCTAGCCCTTCGCCCAATAGGGGCTTGATTTCCTTGGACCTTTCCCTCCAGCATCGGAACAACAGCGCTTTCTTATAGTTGGGGTCGACTACTTCACGAAGTGGGTTGAAGCCAAACCCTTGGCCTCCATTATCGAGAAGCAAGTCCAAAGCTACACATGGAAGAACATCATCACCTGGCTCGGGATCCCGACAGCTCTTATTGTTGACAATGGAGCTCAATTCAACAATGCTAAATTCAAAGTCTATTGCTAGTTATACGGGATCCAGCTGAAGTTCAGCTCGGTCGCGCACCCGCAAACCAATGGCCAGACTGAAGTGATGAATCAGGTGATTCTGAAAGGCCTCAAAAGGAGGATCTCAAGTGCGCATGAATCCTGGGTGGACGAGCTTCCCAGCATCTTGTGGGCAATGCGAACGACTCCCAAAACCGCCTCGGGGCAGTCTCCGTTCAGCCTAGCGTTCGGGACCAAAGTGGTCCTTCCGCCCGAGATGATGTTCTCGACCCTACGCACCTCCAATTACGAACAAGGAGACTCCGAGAAGGGCCTCCGAGCAAACTTAGATCTCCTCGAGGAAAGGAGAGCCAAAGCACATCTACACACCTTGGCATACAAGAAAGCAATAGTTCGGGACGAGAGGATGAGCCATCATATGCGAATGGCTATACCCCCGGTGGTGGGGCTCAGCTTTTCTTTGACCATCCACTCCTCGATCATCTCCTTAATTGCTTGAGAAGAGGACAGGATACCCCTCACTCGATCCACGACCACTGTTTCTCCGTCAAAGAGCAACGGGAAGGCATTATCGATGGTCTGGAAGGCCCACCCAGTGCTAAAGCCCCACTCTTTACTACAACTAACAAAGAAGAAATACTTCTTCTAACCTTTGTTGTTGGAAGGTGCATGGCTGATCTTGAAACCATTACAGGTGGTCAAGTAATACTTGCCTTGCCCCCTACACAAGCGAAAGCAAGCCAGAAAGAGGGCTCGAGATGGCTTGATCCTAGCCTCCTGACACTCCCATATGAAGGCCACCAGATAGCACCATGAGTTTGGCGACACCTGAGATGGTGAGATCCCCTAGAAACGAAGGCAGTCCCCAATGACAGGGTGCACTGGGAGCCGTTGCCCCGTCTTAAGTGCCCCCACAGTCAACCCAAACCCATCGGGAAATCGATTATACGGCCACTGCCCAGTCCGAGGGGCGTGGAAGCTGTAACACTCCGGGATACAATAGCGATCCCAGAGCACACTCAAAAGGTCCTCGGTCACCATCAAGTCCACATCATGCCACGACTTGAGAGCCTCAAGCACGGCAGAACTCTCAGAGGCCTCTGAGGAGGCACTACCCAATGACACACTGACTACCTCATCCCGTGGACTCCCAAAGGAAGAAGGTGAAGGAGATGGAGATGAAGACGAAGAGGAAGAGGAAGACAAGGATGAAGACGGAGACATCCTGACCTCAAAGTTGCAAGAAAGAAGCCGAGGCGTGGGACGAAGGACTGAAGCAAAATGGCAAAGGCGACGGCAACCGCTCCAAAAGGGGTTCATAAAAGGTGGGTTGCCCCACTGCAAGGCGGTGATTGGGGCTTCCTGAGGAGAGAAACAGTCACATCATTTAAGACCCATCACAACCCCTCGAATCCGCCAAATTCGCCCACCTCGAAGCTCCCACCAGAGGCATCCCATCACCCAAAAGCGCCCTCCAAAGGCCATTCAAAGCAAAAGTTTCCCGCCATGTCCCGTGTCGCTTCGCTTGGCTCGCCATGTGGCACGATAGTGTTCGGGCAAAAATCGGCACGTTGCTCTACACTAAAACCTGAGCCCGAGTATAGTCACTCGGCTCACAAGTTCGGCTCCTGCCCGGGTCGCTCCAACTTGCTCCCAACTTGTTACCCGCCGGCCCCAAAACCTGAGCCCGAGTATAGTCACTCGGCTCATAGGTTCGGGTCCTGCCCGAGTTGCTCCAGCTCGCTCCCGACTTGCGACCCGTTGGCCCCAAAACCTAAGCATGAGTATAGTCACTCAGCTCATAGGTTTTGCTCTTGCCCGAGTCGCTCCAGCTCGCTCCCGACTTGCAAACCGCCAGCACCAAAACTTGAGCCCGAGTTTAGTCACTCGGCCCACAAGTCCAAGCTCTCGAATCATGCCTCGCGGCCAATCTAATGCCCGAGTTGCATCTTGGCTGATCCAACGCCTGAGCCATGCCTCGCGGCCAACCTAATGCCCAAGTCGCATCTCTGTCGATCCAACGCCCGAACCCCGCCTCACGGCCAATCGCCTCTCGGTTAGTCCAACGTTCGAGCCACACCTCGCCAACCTAGTCCATTGTCCAAATCGCTCCACGTCGACCCCGACTCGCAGCTCGTCAAGTCTCTAACCGAGCTGCTCTAGCTCACTCGCCGACTTGCAAACTCGGTGGCCGTAACTCCGAGCCACGCCAAACCGGTTATCTGACCTACGACATGTCGGTCTCGCCTCGTCAGGCCCCAGCCTCCCGATCAGCAGAGTCAATCCTGCTTGAAGCAAGGGGCGTCACCCCTCTAAATCGCCCCACGACGAGTTAATCCAGCTTCCCCTTGTAAGCGATTAGCCTCACTCCAACCCAGGCATGCTACCCGACCCTTTAAGGACCCGACGACATGCCTTGGAGGGGAGGGGAGAAGTGATACACCATATTTTGGGCTCAAGACACGTCACAGCTAACATCACACACCAAGTCAGAACTATACCAAGAAGTTGTTCCATATGTCCCGTCCCGAGAGCTCAGGGTGATGCTGTCTGATGCTACTCCGCACTGCTAGTCATAGGTGCCCAGCAAGTCAATCAAGTGAGTGATGACATGTGTGACTTGATACAGAATCTTTTTGCTTATTATATTTTGGCGTATATCACTTTATAACTATTGCATAAATGCATACATATATTGTGATGTCCTCGGATTTGTGCAATGGGAATCGGATCGTGATGAGATCATGATAATCCTTTAAACACATATCCTAAATAATCCCGGTCATAGGTTACTCGAGAGGGATATCATGATAACCGGATAGACTGGTGTGCTGTATACCCGTCCATATGATGGATGCAGCTGTTCTCATAGCTGCTCGTGTAGGGACACTAGGGATACAGTACTGGTGCTCATTGGAGAATGAGTTTACTGATTGATCCGCTTACGGAATGCTGGATGGTTGATGATGCCTTATTGTCAGACAGCGATTCCGTAGTCCTAGTGGTGTATCTGGTCCTTAGACTTGAGACACCAAGGATGTCCTGTATAAGTGCTCCACTCTTTGATACCAGACTTATAGGTTTGGCTGTCCCAGATCTAGTACAACTGGTCATTGGGAGTGTTAGTCGACCTTACGAGGGCTATTGAGTGTCGATAGAGGATCATTCACTCTCGGCGTCACGAGAGGAATATCCCATGTGTTCTTGCTTAGACAAATCCCTGGCCAGGGTCATTCGGGTTGAGAGAGAAAGAGTTCTCCGGGAGAATCCGATTAGAGCGAGACTCGAGTAGAAACCGTATGGGTCTGACAACACCATGCTCGATATACGGTCTCTGGGATATTAGATGGATGAGGGATTATAGGTACACGGTAACTGAGGACAGACAGGTCCAATGGATTGGATTCCCCTGTATCGTCTGGGGACTATGACGTAGTGGCCTAGTACTTCCGTAGTCGATGAGTCAAGTGAATTATTACAGAGATAATAATTCACTGAGTTAGAAGGAGTTCTGACAGGTATGACTCACGGCCAGCTCGATATTAGGCCTAGAGGGTCACACACATATGGTAGGCATTACGATGAGTAGAGGTTCAAATATGAGATATCCGACGGAGCCCTTGTCTTATTGGATGCAGATCCAATACCCATTAGGGGAGGACCCATTAGGGTTTGACAGGGGATCTCTATAAATAGGAAGGATTCAGAGCCTCATAGGCTAGAGCCTTTGCTTGCCTTTCCTATTCTCCTCTTCCTCTCCACCTCAGAGCAGGCCTGGAGTTTTGAGGAGCATCGTCGCAACCCTGCTGTGTGGATCACCGCTAGAGAGGAGGACGCTTGACCTCCTTCACCCTCTCCTAAGGATCTGCAACGAAACATGGATATACGATCTCCCTATGTAACACAACCTACTCTATACGCAGTTTTAAGTTTCGCGGATTTTGTGCACCAATCTTCGCATGACAACGAACATCTCTTTGTGAATCGGGGATTTTATTTTCTTGTTCTTCCGCTGCGCATGTGATGTCGCCCCCATGATTTCCCAACAGTGGTATCAGAGCCAGGTTGTTCGTGCGAATGATTGATTTTGAACTGCGTGTGTTGTGTTTAGGAAGAATTTTGACATCAAAATCGTTGACGCAAAAGCGAGGAAGGGCAGCAACAGTTGCTGCCCTCGATCTGCATGCCTGCAGCCACCTACAGCGGCAGCCGCAGCCGCAGCCAGGCAGCACAGCGCCGGCGCAAGCGCAAGCGCTATGCATGTAGCAACCGGCCGGCGGTCTGCTTGTAGCAGGCTTGCGGCCCCGCAGGGCAGCGACGCCTGTGGCCGCTGCTCCCACGGGCAAAAACCCCGTAGGGGCGGCCGCCAGTGAGGCAGCACCGCCTGCGGGCGCTGCCTCACGGGCAGAACCGCCCGCGGAGGCAGCGGCGCCCGCAGGGGCGCCAACCTGCAAGGGCAGCACCGCCTGCGGGCGTTGCCCCGCTGGGAGAACTGCCCGCGGAGGCGGCGACGCCCGCGGGGGCGCCCACCTGCAGCGCCAGAGCCACCAGCGGGCGTGCCGCCCGCAGGCGAGTGTAGTGCCCCGCCCCTCGCCGCACAGGCCGTCGCCAGCAGGGTGGCGGCGGCGGTGACAGCAGCAAAGGGTAGTAGGGCATTAGGGTTTTCTTGGCAAAAGATAGTTTTACCCCTCGAAATTTGGGAAATTCCCTACATGTCCCTGATTTCAGAAAATATTAATTAATTAAAAGGTTTAGTTGATTATTATTTTTATTATTATCTAGTAGTCTTACATGATGATGATTATTTATACATGTGATGTATGATGTGTGGACGGATGATCATGGACCGTGTGATGTGTATATATGTGATTATTATTATTGAGGTATGCGAGCCTCCATTATATTTCTCGTTTATTGTCAGACCTGCGTGCCTATGATTAAATTATAATCACATGAGGAGGCGCAGCGGGAGCGTGGATGCGATAGCGGGACCCACGAGACGGACGATCGTGATGCATGAAGATGCATCAAGATATGGACGAAACCGACGAGGACGAGATGGACGATCACAGGGCATTAAGATGCACCGTTGCACACATAGATCTTGATGTAAGTGATTAGGCCTACTAGCTCGGGCCTAATCATATTAGGTTGTGGTCCATGATCATCTGGTGTGATTACTTATACACATACTAGATATGTATATATATTTGCATGCGATGTAGATATATATTAAATATGTATATGTGTGACATGTCATATTAGGAAACCAAATCATAGAAATATCTCTCGATAATATTAAGTCGGTAAACGTGAGGCAATTAGATTGACCCACGTGGCCTTCCATCGTTATAAGTAGGAACCGATTCCCGGTATAGGTTGAGTTGGTCGAGTCCCTCGAGACTCACCTATAGCGCGATTCGCTATCTTGCTTACGACATAGAGATGTCACAGGTGACCTGAGGGCATGGTATACTTGGTCGAGTCCCTCGAGGGTATATCATCAAATCAGACTCATCTTGTAACGAAGGTGTTGACTTAACCGAGCATCATGGTTGGTCGAGTCCCTCGTGGCCATGGTGATTCGGAGGCCGAACAGGACGGGAATCACAAGGAGTTGTGATCGGCAAGAGTTGCCTACCTTTTAGGCTTAGTGTGATTGGTCGAGTCCCTCAAGGTTACACTAAGATGCTGATTGGATCCTGATCCCCACTAGAAGTCTGCCGGAGACTTCCGTTTCACGTGCTGAGGGTGTCGCGTGACTCGTTAGTAAAATAGTGGGAGCATATTAAGATAGAAGTTCATATCTTGATAGTTTATTTCTTGCAAAATCTGCATGTTATTCATTTCTGCTGCATTTTTATTTTCAGAAAATGTCGCTTTCAAATCCCTTACGTGGCACACTTGATGTCAACCTCCTCACTGGTCTAAATTATACGGATTGGCTCCGTAACTTGAGAATTGTTCTCACAGCGGAGAAAATTGTGTACGTCCTTGATACAGTGATGCCTACGCCCGAAGAAGGGGCAAGCGAGGATGAGATCGCTCGCTACGTGAAGTACATTGATGACTCCACTCTTGCTCGGTGCTATATGTTGGGCTCTATGACTCCTGAGTTACAGAGACAACATGAAAAGATGGATACCAGATCCATTCTCCTACATGTCCGCAAATTGTTTGAGGAACAGGAAAGGACTCAACGATATGAGATATCCAAGAGCCTCTTTTGCGCTAGGATGACTGAGGGGACACCGGTTCAGAACCATGTCCTAAAGATGGTTGAGTGGATAGAGAAACTCACAGGTCTAGGAATGGTCCTAGAGGATAACTTGTGTGTGGACATTGTGCTTCAGTCCCTACCAGATTCTTTTTTCACAGTTCATAATGAATTTTAATATGAACAAGCTTGAGGTGACTCTCCCAAAGCTCCTCAATATGTTGAGGGAGGTAGAGAGTACTATTAAGAAAGAGAAGCCAGTTCTCTACACTGTTGAGACCAAAAGGAAAAGGAAAGTAGAAAGGTCCCTTAAGAAAGGAAAGGGCAAGGGCAAACCAGGTAAAGCAAAGGTTGCTAAGAAAGACCCAACAAAGGACAAAGGCCAGTGCTTCCACTATTGTAAAGATGGGCACTTGAAGAGGAACTACAAAGAGTACCTTGCAGAAATGGCGAAATAGAAGCTTGGAGAAGCTTCAGGTACATTCATGATCAATCTCCAATTGTCAAATTTTTGTGATAGTGCATTGGTATTGGATACTAGTATTGCTTATCACATCTACAATTTATTGTAAATTCTAGCAAAGCCGAGGGGAGATTGACGAGAGGAATATTGCATAAAGGTTTGTTTATGCTAGACACTACTCCACATATCATGAATATAAATGTGTTCAAGAGGAAACGAGATGAGATGAACAGTGCATACCTGTGGCATTGTAGACTAGGTCATATCCATGAAAGAATGATTCAAAAGTTGCTAAATGATGAATATCTAGATCCATTCGACTATGTGTCATATACAACTTGTGAGCCTTGCCTTCATGAAAAACTGACCAACTCTCAATTTAGTGGAACTCGAGAGAGAGCCACTAAGCTGTTGGAACTCATACATAGTGATGTATGTGGACCCATGTCAACTCATGCCATTGGAGGTTACTCTACTTTATTACATTTACTGATGATTTTTCAAGGTATGGATATATGTACTTAATGAAGTACAAGTCCGAGGCCTTTGAGAAATTCAGAGAGTATAAGAATGATGTGGAGGACCAGACTGGAAAGAGTATCAAAACTCTTCGATCAAATCGAGGAGGTGAGTACTTAAGTATAGAGTTTACTCATTTCCTCAAGGACCATGGGATATTATCACAATGGACACCTCCTTATACACCTCAACTCAATGGTGTCTCTGAAAGAAGAAATCGTACGTTATTAGATATGGTACGGTCCATGATGAGTTTCGCTGACCTACCCATCTCATTCTGGGGATATGCCCGAGAAACCGCAGCTTACCTTCTGAACAGAGTTCCAACTAAGTCAGTAGTGTCTACACCATATAAGATATGGAAAGGGAAGAAGCCTGATCTTAAGGTTGTTAAGATTTGGGGCTGCCCTGCCCATGTTAAGAGACACAACCCCGATAAGTTAGAATCAAGGATAGAGCGATGCAAATTTGTGGGATACCCCAAGGAAACTTGTGGGTATTATTTCTATCATCTCGATGACCAAAAGGTCTTTGTAGCTAAGAGAGTAATGTTCCTTGAGAAGGAACACATTCTTGGCGGAGACAGTGGGAGAATGATAGAGTTGAGCAAGGTTGGAGAACCAAGCTCAAGCACCACTCTACAGCCCGAGTTTGTTCAGGTACCTAATACACAAGTTTCAACTTTACGTAGGTCTGATAGAGTATCCCATCCTCCTGAGAGATATGTGGGACATATTAGAGGAGAGGATGTTGAGGATATTGATCCTCAGACCTATGAGGAGGCTATTATGAGTATAGACTCCGGGAAGTGGCAAGAAGCCATGAATTTTGAGATAGATTCTATGTACTCCAATAAGGTTTGGAACCTGGTTGATGCGCCCGAAGGTATTGTACCCATTGGTTGCAAGTGGATCTTTAAGAAAAAGATCAGAGTAGATGGAAAGGTAGAGACCTATAAAGCAAGACTAGTGGCTAAGGGGTATCGTCAAAGGCAAGGTGTTGACTACGACGAAACCTTCTCACCCGTAGCAATGCTAAAATCCATCAGAATTCTATTGGCTATTGCAGCACACTATGATTATGAGATCTGGCAGATGGATGTGAAAACCGCATTCCTCAATGGGAACCTCGAGGAGGAGGTGTATATGATGCAACCTGAGGGATTCATGTCCAAGAACTGCCCAGATAAGGTGTGTAGGTTGCTTAGATCTATTTATGGACTAAAGCAAACTTCCCGAAGTTGGAACATAAGATTTGATAAGGCAATCAGATCTTATGACTTCGTTAAGAACGAAGATGAGCCTTGTGTGTAAAGGAAGGTAAGTGGGAGCGCTATCACCTTTTTTGGTGGTATATGTGGATGACATCCTCATAATTGGGAATGACGTAGGAATGCTATCCACAATAAAGGCTTGGTTATCTAGACACTTCTCCATGAAGGACTTAGGGGAAGCATCTTATATCTTGGGGATTAGAATCTATAGAGATAGATCCAAGAGGATGCATGGCTTATCCCAGTCCAGGTACATAGAAACCATTGTCAAAAAGTTTGGCATGGAAAATTCCAAGAGAGGTCTCATACCGATGAGACATGGGATATCGCTTTCTATGAGTATGTCCCCAAAGACTCCAGAAGAAAGGGCGAACATGGATATAATACTTTATGCCTCAACAATAGGGTCTATCATGTATGTCATGCTATGTACTAGGCCTGATATAGCGCATGCTCTGAGTGTCACGAGCAGGTATCAAGCGGATCCAAGCTTGGAGCACTGGAAAGCAGTAAAGTGTATCCTTAAGTACTTGAGAAGGACTAAGGATCTTTTACTATGGAGGCAATAGCCTTAAGGTTGAAGGCTACACAGACTCAAGTTTCCAGTCTGATGTCGATGATAGCAAGTCGAATTTAGGGTAAGTGTACACCTTGAATGGAGGAGTAGTGTGCTGGAAGAGTTCCAAGCAAGATACTACTGCTGACCCGACCACAGAGGCGGAGTACATTGCTGCATCAGATGCAGCAAAGGAGGGAGTCTGGTTGAAGATATTCATCATAGATTTGGGAGTCGTTCCGGATAGCAAGAAGTCGACTTCCTTATATTGTGACAACTATGGGACGATTACTCAAATAAGGGAACTCGGGTCTCATCAGAAGTGTTCTGAGGAGGTTCCAACTTATCAGAGAGATCGTAACCCGAGGAGATGTAGCAGGGGAAAGAGTTCCATCCGAAGATAACATTGCAGATCCACTGACAAAGCCGTTGTCTCATTTTGTCTTTGAGCGTCACAGGGGTCTGATGAGGATCAGACACATAGGTGATTGACTTTAGGTCAAGTTGGAGATTGCTAGTCATAGGTGCCCAGCAAGCCAATCACGTGAGTGATGACACGTGTGACTTGATACAGAATCTTTTTGTTTATTATATTTTGGCGTATATCACTTTATAACTATTGCATAAATGCATACATATATTGTGATGTCCTTGGATTTGTGCAATAGGAATCGGATCGTGATGAGATCACGATAATGAGATCGATTCACCTTTAAACACATATCCTAAATAATCCCGGTCATAGGTTACTCGAGAGGGATATCGTGATAACCAGATAGACTGGTGTGCTGTATACCCGTCCATATGATGGATTGCCACATATTTTTTTATTGGTGTTTATTCCCCTAATATCTTAATTTTTTTACGTACAAAATATTTACTTGTTACTAATAAAGTCCAACCATAGATCTCTTATTTCACTCTGATAGTGTTATAGATTTGGATCGATGAAGAGGAAATGAATATGTTTCCATACTGTAAATAAGGAAGTGGAATAAATAGAATATCGAATCATCCCACCTCACTTATTTTATTCTATAGGATCTAACGAAGCCTGTTCATGCATAACATGATTCAGATATGATCATAGAAAAAGTTCTCCTCAAATAAATCGACCTGTCCTCTACAACATAGGGTGCTTACGTGGTATTTAAAAGTGAAGATACATTGGGTTATGAATTCAAATGTTAGGGATAAAATCAATCGTTTTAGTGACAATCATAAGTCATCCTCTCTTTGAAAAATTCATTTCTAACTATTCGTATCAAATAAAGAATATAACACTTCCAAGTTGAAGAAAAGTATTCAAATAAATAACATGTCTTATTTTTTCAATAATCCATATTTATAGCAATGAAATATTATTGGATATTTCATCTGCCTTTGTTCCTCCCAAGTATGATATATGATGAATTACATCTGCCTTTGTTCAAGGCAAACATTTTAATCTGCCAAGCTTCAGGACATCATAGGTTATGCCATTAAACCATGAGTTGTAGAAAGCATCTCAACTCATGGTTTGGCTCTCTGATAAGCACACTCCTCTAGCCCAACACCATTCACAGGTAGATCATCTTCAGGGAAGGGGCAATGCGTTATACGATCTGGATATTCCGGAATCTGCGCACAGGGAGTGGGCGTCACGTGACTCGATACGCCCTCCACGTCGGTGCAGTTCCAAATCGGCTTCTTCGACTTCACCACCTCCGCCGTCACATTGTAGATGCATATTCCGGTGAAGGGCGCGCCGGGAATCCCCTCCAGCTTCGCGGCCATGGTCACGTTCTCGGCCACCACGTTGCTGTAACTGATATTCTGCACCACCGGAATGGCTTTCGGATCAAATTTGTCGTCCGGGTGCTGCCCGTAGGTGCCCGTCATCCAGAAGACCCACTTCATTGTGTGCAGATTCATTCTTCTCACGAATATGTCCTTCACGTAAGCTCCCCTTCCGATGGTCGTCTTGATCCTGACGCCGGATTCGGAGTGGATGGCCGTGATGTCTTCGGCCCGGACATCTTGGATTCCTCCCGACATCTCGCTTCCCAGGGCGATGACAGCGCTCGTGGGGGAGATGCAGGTGAGCCGTCTGATCACTATGTGTTTGCTTGACATGTTGAATGCAATCCCGTACTCATCCCAACCGCTTTTAATGGCGATGCAGTCATCGCCTGAGACTATGTAGCAGTCCTCAATGCGGACATTGGAGGATGAGTCTGCGAAGAAGAGAGAAACCACCAAAAAGAATCAATCGAAACAGCAACATAGAATCTACAACCCAAGTAAATGTAGGTACGATATCCACCTGGATCGATCCCATCAGTGTTGGGAGAGTTGACCGGTGCAAGAATTGTGATGCCTGAGACGATTACGTGGCTGCACAGTGCATTCATTCACGTTAACATCAGATTGTAACAATAGAATGGAAAGCAAAAGAAGCCTTCAAGTGTTCTGAAAGTAGATTATTAATATAAACCTGCTGTACACTGGATGGACATTCCACGATGGAGAGTTAACCAATGTAATGTTGGAAATCAGCACTTGTTTGCAGTACATCAATTCAATGAGGTATCCACGAGTGTAATTGAGTTCTTTGTTACGGAACATTTTCCACCAGGTTTCACCTTGTCCATCGATAGTTCCATTATTCCCTAAAAATAACAATAAAACTTGTTAGCATCACAATCAAATTATATTCTGTTCCCCATCTATGATGCAAACAAGTTAGATGATGATATATATGTGTCTTCTTGTCAATCAAAGCACGCCAAAACATCATAAACTGAATTAAATATTATAGTTTTTGATTAAAAATAATTTTTTTATTAAATTTTAGGGGATCATGGAATGACAACACGACGCAGGCTTTATGAATTTAGAAGTAATGTGATAGAAGTACTGGAAATATGCAACGTATATACTACCTGTTATGACCACATCGGTTAGGTTATATCCCATGATGAGATTACTGTATCTACCCCCAGCCGCATCTCTTCCTCTACCGTAGGAGGGCAAAGGGTCAATGATCGGCCACTCGTTGATCTCCTGCATAAGCATATCACCAATTGTCTTAGTTGATGCAGATTGAACAAAAGAACATAGTATTAAAGCTTCTATTAGCTACCAATAAACAAAAAAAAAAAAAGATTATCCATGCAATTCATAAGCAATGTTGTCCAAGTTGCAGTGTGAGAAGCCATAAAATGGGATTGCAGAATAGAAATTTATGTTCTATAAGCTGCAGTTGAAATCTAACTTGTTCTCCCAAGTTTGTAGCATTAATAGAGTTTTGCTGTCTTCAGGAAACCCAATTAGCTACACAGATCTACAAGGTTTAGTAAAAAAGAAAACATTGAGAGATTGGATGACAGTACTCTTTCCTACAAAATATCAAAGAGAGAGTTTGTGTTTTGAGAGTCTAAATAGCAGTTTTGTGTTAGAAAGTCATCCGCCTAACTTTTAGACTGATGGTGGAGCCTAAAATTAATGTGAGGATAAGGTCCACACTGCATTCCATTCTTATGCTGGTTTCCTCGTATCCTTTCCTACCTTAAAGTTCTTACACGGAAAGAATGCCATTCTCAATTAAAACTTATTAATTTTGGAGTGTAATCTTCAAGATCTTGAAATTTGAAAGGAAATTTTTTATGTGAATTCTAATCCAAGATTATTGATGTTCAGATATGACATACAAGAGAAATAATAATAATAATAATAATAATAATAATAATAATAATAATAATAATAATAAAACAAAACAAATATTACTGTTTTCTTATTTTGAGAGATCAAAGTAGAGATACTAAATAGTCAAAAATCTACCATACAAATTGTAAATATTTCAGAAATTAATATTATCAAGACAAATTTAGATTTGTAGTGGCTTAGTTCACTTCTTTTCCCTCATCAGTCCAAAGCGGTGACTATGCAGATCGGATTAGACTTGTGAATTCTCCTTGGAGATGAGATGAAGGAAACGTTAGAATAGTATACACTCGCTATGTAACGTTCTGGTGGGGCTCACCAGTGACGAATCTATTCTTCATCGTCACCGTTCATCTGGCGAGAGCTGTCAGATGAACGGACTCGATGGGAAGGGCTACTAGCCATAATCACCACCGAGGATGATAGAGGCGATGGTAATGGCAAACAAGCCGTGAACAATTATGAACATGCACTCTACATCGAAATAGATGGAGGAGAAGGTGGGGGAAGGGGGCGGAGGAGGGAGGCGGACCTGAGTGGCGAGGATGACGGCGTCATGGTCGAGGAAGAGGGTGAAGTGGTCGGCGAGGTTGAAGGGCCCGGTGAGCCACCGGCCGGCCGGCACCACCAGCATCGCGCCGCCGTCGTACGCCACCTTACTGAGGTTGGCCACAGCCGCCGCAAAGGCCGCCGTGTTGGAGGTCACCCCGTCGCCCACCCCGCCGAAGTCCGTCAGGCTGGCCACGTGGGCCCGGCATCCTCTTGCCCCCGCCGCTGCGTAGTGGAAGGCTTCTAGCTCCGTCGCACCACCTGCCTGCCGGTGGTGGCGATGGCCCTCAGCGATCCCTATGAACGCCGTTGTTACCACCGTCCACAGCACTAAAATAATCAACACCTGCACGTAACCGAGAAAAGTTGGAGTTTGAAGGATTAAAGCTTTAAGATAGGATTACTAGGAAAAAGAAAAGAAAAGGAGAAGAGGTGTTACACGGAATATTGGCTGCGAGTGCTCCATTGTCAGAGAGATGTGTCGGAAACAGAATGCTTCCACGGCTCGGCTCTTGTTCTATATATAGAGAGAGATGGAGAGAGAGAGAGAGAGGAAGGCTAATTATAAATTATGTTATGTAATTAGTTAATTTCAGTATGTTGATTCGAGCTAATTATAGATTATTTATACTGCAAACTAGAGTATGCATAACTTTAGATAGTTATATTGTCCTTGATTGAAAATAACATGTTTGTTGAGACAGTCTGATCTTTCCTTTAAAATGTGATTTGTCCTACTCCAATGATATATTTTAGTTGACATATTATTGAGCAACACATAAGTCTTTTGTTACCACAATAATAAAATCGTAAAGTCTTAACCATTTGTACTTGACAAAAGCTATCATGAATTAATCTGTCTCTCTGCTCTAATAAACTTAAATGGATTGATTATCATCATATTAAGATTAATTTGTTTCAAGTTGGCCCTTATAGGCTTGTACAATGGTTGCTATGTTCTTACTCATGACAACAGACCTATTTGTTACCATTATAATATTTTCAGCCCTATTTGTTATCATTATAATGTTTTGGCTTGACCCTTTGGCATATTTTTTTTCTGAAATTATTGTTACTCTAACAATACATTGAACCATATCATGGGAATTTCTTTTTTAATTGGTTCTTACATATCTGATATAGTAGCCTTGTAACTAGTATCACATCCAACTAGGGTAAATTGTAAGATTATACCTTTGTAATACTTATTTTGTTTTATTGAACTTCCGAATCTAAGTCATCATATGAAAAAAGAATATAAAGAGTGAAAAAAGAGAATCTAGTTTTCTTTTTAGATTGATATATAGTGGGTTTTAGATTCGAAGATGGTGTCCATATAGATTTCATAAAGTTCTTTCCGGATGATATTGAAAGATATGCATTGTGGATCCGATATATTATTATTATTTAATTTTATTTCTGAATTATATTATTTTCATATTACATATAGCATATTACAGATTTTATGTTTACAATTGATATCAGAACCTAAGTTCTTAAGATTAAATACCTTAGATCTTTTATTTTCTAATTTATGATGCATAAATTATTCATGTATATTATCGATTTAAATTCTTATCTAAATGTGAAAAAAAAAATTTCATTTGTGCTCACATCATCTGATACAGTAGCCTTGTATAATATAGCATCTTTCCACAGGTCTTACATCAGATTCACCATTTTAACACTTTCATTTTTTGTTGGACTTCTATAATGTTTTATGTAGGATATATTTTATTGGCGAGACTGCCTTGCATGTTGATCCTTTTACTTAGCTTGTGATTAGATTGGATCTCCCAAGTTCTTCCTCCATGATAGGCATTCTTTTCTTCTTTCTTTGTGGCAATATCACTTTCGTTGAGAAGTTATGACATGATTCATTTTTATGTTTTAGTTTAAATTTATTTTTCTTTCTTGCCTACATCATGATTCTTACCTGGCTTTCTTGACTAACATTATTGGCCTCTACAGTACTTCTTAAAAAATTTTAAAATTTATTAATATTCTTAAAAAAAAGTGCTGTCAATAATCTCATTGGTATTGAAACCATTAAAAAAAACACCTAATTACTTATTGGGCATTGTATGGAGTATTTATAATACGGCAACGAAGTACCATTTGGGTAATATTTTCAAAGCCTACAATACTAATGATGGTTCTAGAATTACCAAGCCTACATTACATGCAATAGTACCTAGAATTACTACTGAAAAAAATATAAAATATCATTGGGCCATGCGGGTTCTCCATAATAATTTGATACGGTGTATTTTGGGCCCAAAATACGGTGTATTTTGGCTCTTAATATAGTATTATTTGATACGGTGTATTTTGGGCCCAAAATACGTCACAGCTGAAGCCACACATCAAGTCAGAACCATACCAAGAAGCTGTTCCACATGTCTCATCCTAAGAGCTCGGTCATAAGTGTCGTCCCATCCCTCGAGAGTCAGCGGCCACGTCGAACCGACGTGCTATTAACCCTCGTACAATAGTATAAAGCCCTTGGCCAGCATCCGGCCAGAGGGGAGAGGAGGGAAGAAAAATAGAAAACAATCCACCCACTACTGACTTGCTCATCGAAGGGGCCAAAGTCAAGGATCACCCGAGGAGGGCCATTTTTGCAGGCGAACGACCACTCGCGAGCCGCGAGCATCTCAACCCAGGGGTCGCCATCCAACATGCAAGGACGAGCTATCAATCGGCCAGAGCTTGACCAATGCCAACAAGCATCCCTTACCGAGGCCACGGCCACCTCGTCATCCAACTCACTCGACCGAAGGCTCCCGACATTGACCCGTAGACCAAACCGTGCTGACTCATCAGCCACGGTATACTTATTCACTAATATTTTGGCGCTAGAAGGAGGGCCATGTCGCAAGAGCATGTCGTAGAAGCTCTCTCCAAGGGAGAACCATCGACCAGTCTCCCCTCCGTCGAGCCCAGAAATCAGCCCCTCCCCCCCCTCGGATATGGGGGGATCCCGGCCTTAACGCCAGATCGCTATTGGCACCTTTTCAATGACTCGGGGTTGTCGCCCCTCGGACTAACCATGGGACCCTCGGTCGTGACACCAGAGGCGTTCCTCAGCCTGACCAAGCAAATGCAAGCCATGGCGGGCATGATGCTGACGCTCACTCTGCTCATTCCTCATATCGTGTGGCTAGCGGCTCCCCCAACTGACCCGACCCAACAAAGGCCGAGTGGGGAGCAAGTCGAGATGGGGGAAGCTCAAGAGCAAGCGACGGACCCGAGAGGTCCGCCCGAGCATAGCATACCTGCACCCTGCTAAGTCACACTACCCCACTTCAAGCCTGACACCATATCGTTTGACTTGGTGGACGACTCGCTCAAGGCCTAGCTGTCCCGGGTCAACCAATGCCTAGACGAGTTCCAACGCGAGTTCCAAAAATCGTAGAGCGAGTCCTATGAAGGCGGCTCAGGCAGGTCCCCTTTCACTCAGGAAGTACAGGACAAGCCGGTACCCCTCAACTTTAGGCTGCCGGTATTGGAGACGTATGATGGCGGCTCCGATCTCGCAGAGCATGTCTTTGCATTTCGAGCTCAGATGGCCCTCTATGGCACCTCCAATACATTGATGTGCCGGGCATTTCTGACCACCCTGAGGGGTCCGGTACGAGCGTGGTTCAACCGACTGCGCCAATCCTTAGTCTCGTCCTTTGACTAGCTCACCAGGGAGTTTGAGCAGAACTTCCTCACCAGCGTGCGACCTAGGCCTTCCATGGCCATCTTGCTCGTGTTATTTCAGTGCGAAGGTGGGTTGCTCTCCCAGTTTGTGGCACATTTAGCCACTGAGATCCAGGGATTCCCGGACGCTCACCCCTCTTTAATCATGTAGGCATTTATGATGGGTTTAAAGCCTTTGAGATTCTTCTCGTCGTTGATCAAGAAGCCGCCAATAACCATCTCCGAAATTCTCTAGCACGCCAACTAGTATGTCACCGCTGAAGCATTGGTGGCGGGGAAGCGCATGGACGACAAGAGGCCAAGGGCGGAATAATCCCGGGGAACAACCTCAGTAGCCCTGGCGCCACCCCGCCGAGGGCCCAACCGACAAGAGCTACTACTCCCGAGGCCCTCGCCTCTTCCCATGAATATGTCTCGCACTAAGATCTTTCTCCAAATTAGGGAAAAGAGTCTATTGCGACAACCTCATCCCATGAGGGCCAGTCACAAAGATCGGTCCAAATATTACAGGTTCCACTGGGACTACGGCCATGACACAAAGGACTGTCGCGACCTCCAAAATCAAATAGAGGGATTGATCCGGAGAGGTCACCTTGAACGCAATAACAAGGAACCCTGGGAAGCGACTCCACGCCCCAAGGGACCCGTTGAAAGATAAATCGACGTCATCTCTGGGGGACCAGCAGCCGGCTGCAATAGCTTTGCAGCGAGGAAGGCCTATGACCGTAGCGCATTCGAGAAATGTCCCTGGCCTGAGCTCGAGCTTGAAATCACCTTCGGGGCCAAAGAAGTCAAGCACTCCCATCATGATGATGCTCTGGTGATCTCCATCCAGATTGCAAACGCCCGAGTCAAAAGGGTGATGGTTGACACCGAGAGTTCTGTCGATTTCCTTTACTTTGACACCTTCAAGAGGCTCGGCTTGACCGAGGGAGACCTCACCCCCATGGCGTTAGTACTTACAAGATTCATGGGAGATTCCATCTCCCCGCTCAGGACCACGGTCCTCGCTATCACCATTGGGGAAGAGCCGAGAGCAAAGACAAAAATGACCACCTTCATGGTAGTTGATCTACCCTTGGCCTATAACATCATCCTCGACCGATCGATGTCTAAAAAGTTAAAGGCGGTGGTTTCCACCTACCACAAGGCCATTAAGTTTCCGACCTCGATGGGGATCGAGGAGGCCCGAAGTGACTCGGGAGATTCAAGGTGATGCTATCTCACGTCGGTTACTCTCTCGGGGAAATCATGCCTGACTCAAGTCCCCAACCCCCGTGAAGGACCCATAGCACCGATGCCGCTAGAGTCTCCCGAGCGACTCACCGAGGTACCCCAGAAAGGGAGCCAACCCAATCTGACCATCAAGGTCGGAACCACACTCCTCGAAATAGATCAGCTCCACCTCATTGACTTCCTGACGAAAAACGCCGATATGTTCGCATGGTCCTCCGAGGAGATGCTGTTAGGACTCTAGCTATGAGAGTCCTAATTGAGAGGGACATTCATGTAAAACCTACCTAAGTTGACCCCTATTATAGAGGTGAAGAGGCTGGCTAGGGTTAGGAGGTTGTTTCTTAGAGAAGAATTAGGAGTTGTAAAGGAATGGAGTCTTGAGTAGAAGTCCTATTAGGAGTTGGTTAGAAGTAGGAGTTGCTACTGTGCTTTTTCTATTCAAATTTCTATGAAATTTTTATGACATCTTTGACACTTCCTAACAGCAGATTTTCCTTTAGTTTTTTCAAAAAATTCTTAATATAAACTATTGATCTTTTACATCTAATCTGCTATACTTGAAAATCTGCACTGTAAAATTTCAGCCGCATAGCACTGTTTGTTTGATCTTGATACAATATTTTTACTATCCAAATCTCTATAAAGTTTTTATGATAGATTTGACACTTCCTAACAGTGGATTTTCCTTTAGTTTCATTAAAAAAATTTCAATATAAACTACTAATCTTTTATGTCCAATCTGCTACACTTGAAAATCTGTGCTGTAGAAAATTTCAGTCGCATATTATTGCCTTAACTCATCTATTTACAATCTTTTTTGAATGAAATTTCTTATACACTTCATAAATCATCTTTGCTTCCATCTAAAATTGATCTATAGAGGAATTCATCTCTAAAAATGATTTTGTATTTCTGTAAATTTTTGTCCCAATCCGTTGAAATTTTTCGATAAGAATTCTGCTATCGCAGGTTGCACCAATTTCCTTGCTGTTATACTGCCAAAATTTTCTTGATTAAATTAGAGATCCTTGCTGTCATATAAATTTTGATTTTGCTGTCAATTCCCTCCTCAAATCTCTCAAGTTTTTGGTGGAAATTTCATCGAGAAACTGCTATTTCTTCGACGACAATTCTGTTCTTACAAGACAGCACATACTTGCAGCAACTTCCACTGATTTCTATCAAACCTTTGCTGCCATCTACCATAGATCCAAAACTTTCATCCACAGTCCTAAAACTCCACTAAACCATTCCCTCAAACTGCACCCAAAACATCCACAAAACAAGCCTAAACCGTAACCTATATCTACCAATCCACCAACCCTTTCGACCATCACCTCTCTCAACCTATACACGCCTATAACCCGACAACAAAAGAGAGATCATAACATCACAGATTTGGAGGCATATACTAGGGCATCTGAGGAGGCAATCAATGCTAAATTCGAAGCCTTTGAGGCACGAATGGAGGATACGATTCGGACACTCTTTACTGAACTCATATTGGGCCGACCACTGAGACCGTAGAAATCACATCAAGGAGAGAGCTCTGCTCAATCACACCAAGCCCAAAGAGATGACTTCCAAAAGAGGAGAGGTTCTATGATCGATCCCAACTATCCACGCATGAGGGTGAACTTCCCTAGATGGGAAGAAGGAGACCCGATTGGTTGGATTTCGCGTGCGGAGCGATATTTTTGGTACCACAAAAACGCAGATGCATCTATGGTAAAAATTGCAGCTATACATCTTAAAGGGGATGCCATACAGTGGTTTGATTGGTTTGAACACACTTATGGAGTCCTTTCATGGCGACAATTCAAAGAAGGATTGTTGATCCACTTCAGACCAACTGATTACGAGAATATTGACGGACAATTAGCAAAGATCCGACAAACCTCCACCATTCAGGAGTACCAAACTAGGTTTGAAAGGTTATCTAATCAAACTCATGATTGGTCTCAAAAACAACTATTGAGGACCTTCATTGAGGGCTTGAAGTCGGAGATCCGGGGAGAAGTTAAAGCGTGACAACCGTACACGCTTATGGCAGCCATCTCTTTCGCACGACATCAAGAGGAGCGATTGAATCATGAAGCTTGAAGGACTAGAGTTGCTCCTCAACTAGAAATACTGAAGTCCTCAGCCCCCCCTACTGTCGATCGAGTCCCTGCACCAAAGAGGTTGACAAGAGAAGAGCTTCGGGAGCAATCTGTAAAGCGGTTATGTTGGCATTGCGATGAGCCGTGGAGTTACAAGCATTGCTATAGAAAAGGGGGACTTCTTTTGATTGAACCAGTAGAAGAAGAGGTCATTGAGCATTCAAAAGAGAGCCTTAAACATAACAAAGAAGATGCGGAAGAAGAGCCACAACCGACCGACGTTACAGTACACACACTAGCTGGCTACTCAAACCCGCAAACGATGAAAGGGAGACTTCTTATAATTGAACCAATAGAAGAAGAGGTCATTGAATATTCAGAAGAGAACCTTAAACATAAAGAAGAAATGGAAGAAGAGCCACAACTGACTGACATTACAGTACATGCACTAGCCGGCTACTTAAACCCGCAAACGATGAAAGTTGGAGGCCTTCTCAAACAATAACCTGTTAGGATCAAGAGCACTAAGAGGGGGGGTGAATTAGTGCAGCAGAAAACTTTCGACGATTAAAATCGCGTTCGTACGATAAGAGCGATTTCGGTAGAAAATCCGATTCATAAATCACTTTAACTTGTAACCAAGCAAGATGCAGTTAAAGCAAAGATATAAAGGCAGTTTGCAGTTTAAGATAGAAATCAGAACGTAAAACGCAAACTGAAATATGATGTTCGTACGATAAAAATGATTTACGTCTAAACGCCGATTCGGAAAATGCAGAGCTTGAAACACGATCGTATATGCGCAGAAGGCAGTAAGCTATTGAGGAGGTTTGCAGTAAGGATAAGATGCTCAAAGTAAATGCAAACTGAGATTTAGAGTAGTTCGGTCAATCTTGACCTACTCCAAATTTGGCTTCCTCCACCGACGAGGTCACTGATGTCAACTAGAGGCCTTCCTTCAATAGGCGAAGGCCAACCACCCTTTTACAGTTTCACTCTTTTTGACGGGCTTAGGAGACAACCCTTACAGAATTTTCTCTCCTCTCTTTAAAGCTCAGAACTTGGAAGAAAAGAGGGAGAACTTTTGGCCTTCACAACAATTTTGAGCTCTAAAAATCACAGAACAAGATCAGGATTTCAGTGTATATGCTGTGCCCTTTCAGTGCTGAATGGGTGGGGTATTTATAGGCCCCAACCCAGTTTGAATTTGGAGCTCAAAACTGTCAATTCCCGGAATTCCGGGATCTGGCGGTTGCACCGCCTGACTGGAGCGGTTACACCGCCTGGCATAGCTCGAAGACTGAGCCTCTGGGCAGTGCCACCTCCTATCAGGGTCGGTTACACCTCCTGCTAAAGCTCGAAGACCGAGCTCAGGCGGTGCCACCTCCTGACTGAGGCGGTTGCACCGCTCAACCAGAGCTCGGAGATCGAGCCCAAGCGGTGCCACCTCTGTCAGGGGCGGTTGCACCGCCCAATCTCGCTCGGAGACTGAGCCCAGGCTGTGCCACCTCCTGGCTGCGGCGGTTGCACCGCCCAGTCTCGCTCGGAGACTTAGCCCAAGCGGTGCCACCTCCTGGCTTGGGCGGTTCAACCGCCTGGCAGAAATCAAGGTCCGAATGGGTTGATCCATTCGGCCCAATTTGGGTTTTTCAGGGGCCCAATTGCCCCAAGATTAAGTTAATGGGATCACCTCCCATTTCCAACTTAATCATTGTGCTAACTACGATTTTTCCTAAGATATTTACTGCAACTTGCTCCGGTGCGTCAATTACTTTTTCAGGCGAACTTCAAGCTCATGGACTTCTCGGATTTGTTCCCGCAGAACCTCCGACGACTATCCGAACTTCCGTCGAACTCTCGAACTCCCAACGTGATCATTGTCTTGACTCCGGCGCAACTCCTGTTGCATATCTTATTTTCATCGTAGTTAATCCTGCACACTTATCTCAACATATAGATTAGATAACAAATGACAATTGACTTCATCATCAAAATCCGAGATTCAACAATCTCCCCCTTTTTGATCATGACAATCAATTGATAATGGAGTTAACCTTAACTCCCCCTGTCTATATGCCATACTTGAGATAAGTCATTCTTGAATTCAAAACCTTTGAATTCAAGAGACATATTGATAAGTTAAAATCATTTAAACTTATCAATACTCCCATCATGATTCCCATCATGATGTTTCTCTCTGAAGATGATGTCAAGGCTTGACATTCATTTTCAAATTTTACATAACAGGTTTGAATGATGGTAATAGTAGTAATTCATCATATTGTAAGATATCAACATGTAAAACTACGAAGTAAGATTTTGATATCATTACATGATACGAACAAGGCATAATGTAAATTATAGCGATCATAGCATCAATTCATATGTCTCTTGGTGATGCAAGCATGGCATTAATACTCATATATTTCTCGGTGATGCAAGCATGGCATTAATATTCATATATTTCTCGGTGATGCAAGCATGGCATTAATACACATATATTTCTCCCCCTTTGTCATCAACAAAAAGCATGGTAATTGTGATAGCAAGAGAACAATAAGCGAATTTTGAGCATAAGTGTTATAGTTGTTCATGCCTTTACATGTTATTTTCCAAGCATATAAAGGAAAGCATGATACATAGATTGCTTTGAATACTTCTTCCTTTTTATTTGTTATAATCTTTTTGCATGAAGGAGGAAGGCTATTTGTGATTTTACTTTGAGTGAAGTTAAAATCGATGAGAGATTAAATCATGCTTCATTTTTACAAGGAACAAGTCTTTGCAAGTAAAAACACTATCATCCATATTTCAAGATGGAATTTATAAGCAGGAATCATTTCATCAAATCCATTTCAGAAAAATATTTTTTATAAGTGTATGAGAAAATCCGATTGTTAGGATACCAATTGTTAAGCGAATCCGAAAATGAAATTAATACTTTCATGCATTCGGACAAGACTATGCTATTGATTTTCAAATACAATCATGAAGACAAAACATGCACATAATTTCCAACATGTTATTTAGGTATGTAATGGCAATCAAGTGATTTAATCATTCAATAAAGTCTGAAAGATAATTTTAACTAGTTTATGTATTCGGACACATCAACATTCCTAATTCTCTTCTTATGAAATCAAATTGTTCTTCATTTAGAGGTTTTGTAAAAATATCAGCTAGTTGATGTTTAATATCAATGAACTCTATGATTACATTATGATTAGTACCATGATCTCGTATAAAGTGATGTCTAATATCATTATGTTTTGTTCTTGAGTGTTGTATAGGATTCTTCGTTAAGCATATTGCATTTGTGTTTGTTGAATCTCGGATTTTGATGATAAAATCAATTGATGGGTTAATTGATCTAATCCATATTATTGAGTTAAGTGTGCAGGAGTAACTACGATAACCAGAAAACACAAAGCAAGAATACCAGAGTCAAGTTTGATGGACGTTTAAGAGTCCGAAGAATCGTCGGAGAAGCTGCCGGAACCAACCTAGAAGAAATCGGGAACCTGTCAGAATTTTCGGAAGTTCGCCGAAGAGATCGTCGGAGGTTCACGGAGATCACCGAGAAGGCTCGGCTACTCGTTAAAGTCATCACAAGTTCGGGAGCTTGCTGGGACTCCGTCGGAAGAAGTTCGTCGGAAAGCTCGCCGGAACAAGACTCGACGTTCGCGGATGAAAACTTGCTTAGGATGTGTTTTGTTATGTAGTTCACTTGTAATTAGGATTAGGATTAAGAGATAATCCTATATCCTGGTTAGGGGCCAACTGGGCCCAAAATTAGACTTGGTTTGGGCTAAATTTGAAGTCCAACAAGTGAACCGAAGGGTCTGGCGGTGGCACCGCCAGACTGGGCGGTTGCACCGCCCAGCACTGTCAGTGTCTGACACTGACAGGCGGTGGCACCTCCAGCATCGGGAACCCAAAGAGAATTCAAATTTTGGAGCCCAAATTTGAATCCTCTTAGGCCTATAAATACCCATCAAATCTCAACTGAGATTACAACTTTTTGAGCAGCAATTGTTTGAGAGAAAGGCCTTAGAAAAGTCTTAGCTAGTCTTGTTTTCAATTTGCTAGTGTTCACCTCCTTCTTTCTTGCTGAAAATCTGTAAGAGAGTGAACCGCTTGTAAAAAGTTGTAAGGGGGGTATTCACCCTTCCCTTTCAAGAGATTTGCTAGTAGAAGGTGGGAGCCTCATCAAAGAGGGGCCTCGCAAGTGGATGTAGGTCACTTGACCGAACCACTTTAAAATCGGTGCAATCTCTGGTTTGTATTTCATTACTGCTATTTACATTACTGCAAACTTTCTTACTTGCTTTATTTCCTCATTACCTTTGCTGCACAACTTTGCGAATACACTTTCAAGTTAAGCACTTCCAATTCCGATTTTTATCGTACGAAAGATTTATCAAAACCGACGTTTTAATCCGCTGCACTAATTCACCCCCCCCCCCTCTTAGTGCCGCTCCGATCCTAACCATTGGTATCAGAGCTAGGCTCACTCTCATATTTAGTTTGATACCCAAGAGAGATGGCTTACTCCGGCATACATGAGGGTCATTCTATCACACGTCCACCCTTGTTTAATGGGTCGGATTATACTTATTGGAAGACTCGTATGAGGATCTTCCTCATTTCTATGGATTTCGAGCTTTGGACTATTATTGAAAACGGATTTCAAAAATCTTCTCTTCCGATGAGCGAATGGAATGAATCAGAGAAGAAGGTTTTTGCTTTAAATGCAAAGGCTATGAATGCCTTGTTTTGTGCACTAGACAAAAATGAATTTAATCGTGTTTCAATTTGTGATTCGGCTTTTGATATTTGGAGAACTCTTGAGGTCACTCATGAAGGCACTAGCCGAGTGAAAGAGTCCAAAATCAACATCCTTGTGCACTCTTATGAACTTTTCCGAATGAAACCAAGTGAGTCCATCGGAGACATGTACACCCGGTTTACGGATGTCATCAATGGACTCAAAGCTCTTGGTAAAGATTTTACTAACTTTGAACTAGTAACTAAAATCTTAAGATCCCTCCCTAAAAGTTGGGATCCAAAAGTTACGGTCATTCAAGAGGCCAAAGACCTTAAAACATTCCCTCTTGAAGAACTCATTGGGTCTCTAAATGACCTATGAAATGACATGTCAAGCTCATGACGAGCTCGAGAACCCCTTTCCAAAGAACAGGAAGGATATGGCACTCAAATCACAAGAAGACCACTTGAAAGGAACATCAAGTGATGAGGACAGTGACAATGACATTGCACTTTTGACTCAAAAATTTAAAAAATATTTAAGAAAAAACAAATTTAAAAATAATATAAAAAATAAATTCGAACAAAAGAAGGACCAAGTGATTTGCTATGAATACAAAAAACCGGGACACTACAAGAACGATTGTCCTCAAGCCAAAAAGAGAACATCAAAGAAAAAGGCGCTCAAAGCAATGTGGGATGATTCAAGCGCGTCCGAAGAAGAGGAGTCCAACACTGAGCAAGTTGCTCATTACGCCCTAATGGCCATCAGAGAAGAGGTAACGGATTTAATTGATGCAGATTTACCTTATCATGAATTATTAAATGCTTTCCATGAGTTATTTGATGAATGTAAGACAATTAGTAGAAAATATAAATTGCTAAAAAAGGAGCATGATAGTCTCACTTGTGATATCGATAAATTAAAAACTGAATATCATGATAGTTTAGCTCCATGTATAAAATGCCATGATCTAGAATCTCTCCAAAAGGAGAACTTGCTGCTTAAGGACACCTTGAAGAAATTCGAGGTTGGTAGCAAATCTTTGAATATGATCCTTACAAATAAGGGTCACGTTCCTAAAAGAAGTGAAATCGGATTTGTGAGAAGTCATCACCAAAATCCAACCACCTTCATTAAAGGCCCCGTCCTACATGTTCGGCACCAAAGCAATTGCAACTTTTATTGCAAATATGGACATAAAACTTATAAATGTCCATTCAAGAAAATTAGTCCGAACAAACTAATTTGGGTTCCTAAAGGAACCATGATCAATTCTATGCAATATGATGAACAAGATTTTAAGGCACCTAAAAGAAAATGGGTACCTAAAAATAATCCCTTCTTGTAGAAACATACACCATCACAAGCTAGGAGCAAGAGATGGTATCTAGATAGTGGATGCTCAAGACATATGACTGGAGATCCATCTCATTTCTCTATGCTCACTAGCAAAGAAGAAGGGTACGTCACCTTCGGAGACAACAACCAAGGCAAAATCATTGGCAAGGGAACCATAGGTAACAAATTAAAATTTTCTATTGATGATGTCTTACTAGTTGATGGATTGAAACATAATCTCTTGAGTGTTAGTCAATTATGCGATAAAGGTTATATCGTTAGATTTGAATCAAATGTGTGTATTATTGAAAAACCAAACCATAACATAACTATGATTGCATTAAAACAAAATAATATCTACACCATCAACCTTGATGAACTAAGTAATGAAATGTGCTTCTCCACTTTAAATGATGATGCTTGGCTTTGGCATAGGAGACTAGGCCATGCAAGCATGAAACTAATATCTAAGATCTCATCTAGAGAATTAGTACAAGGAATTCCAAATATAAAGTTTATTAAGGACAAAGTATGCGATGCATGTCAACTAGGTAAATAAATAAAAACTAGTTTCAAACCAAAAACTCAAATTAGCACCACTAGACCATTACAATTGATTCATTTGGACTTATTTGGACCAATTGACACGACAAGTCTAGGGGGAAGCAAATATGCGTTTGTAATTGTGGATGACTATACTAGATACACCTGGACCTATTTCTTAGCTCACAAAAGTGATTGCTTCAAATGTTTCTCTAAATTTTGTAAACTTACTCAAAACAAAAAAGGTTTCATGATATCATCAATTCGGAGTGATCACGGTGGCGAATTTCAAAACCGTGACGTTCAAAATTTTTGTGAAGTTAATGGATACAATCACAACTCCTCCACTCCGAGGAATCCCCAACAAAATGGAGTAGTTGAAAGAAAAAATAGAAACCTACAAGAAATGGCAAGAACTATGTTAAATGAACATAGTTTACCTAAGTATTTTTGGGCCAAAGTCGTAAATATGGCTTGCTACATCATGAATAGAGTCCTAATAAGACCATCCTTATCAAAAACTCCCTATGAATTATGGAATAACAAAAAACCAAATATTTCCTATTTTAAAGTTTTCGGTTGTAAATGCTTTATTTTGAATGAAAGGGATGCCTTAGGAAAATTTGATGCTAAATCCGATGAAGGCATCTTTCTTGGTTACTCTTCCGTTTCTAAGGCTTTTCGGGTTTTTAACAAAAGAACCTTAGTAATAGAAGAGTCTATTCATGTAGTTTTTAATGAAATTTCTAATTTAAAGAAAAATGATTTTGATGATGATCTTGGTTTTGATAATTTAAATTTAAATGAACCCCCTCCTCAAAATAGCAACTTGGATGCACCTTCTTCCGAAATTTCCTTACCTAAGGAATGGAAGTATATAGATGCTCATCCAAAGGAGCTAATTATAGGAGATACATCAAAAGGGGTTCAAACTCGTTCCTCTTTCAAGAATTTTTGTGCTAACGTCGCCTTCCTTTCTCAAATCGAACCTAAATGCATTGACGAGGCCATAAAAGATGATTTTTGGGTTATCGCAATGCAAGAGGAATTGAATCAATTTGAGAGGAATAAGGTATGGAAGCTTGTTCCTAGACCTAGTGACCATTTAGTCATTGGTACTAAATGGGTCTTTAGAAACAAGCAAGACGAAAATAGTATCGTGGTTAAAAACAAGGCTAGATTAGTGGCCAAAGGTTTCAACCAAGAAGAATGTATCGATTACGAAGAAACTTTCGCTCCCGTGGCTCGATTAGAAGCCATAAGGATGCTCCTTACCTATGCTAGTAGTAATAATTTTAAACTATTTCAAATGGATGTCAAAAGTGCCTTCTTGAATGGTTTTATTTCCGAAGAAGTATATGTCGAACAACCTCCCGGATTTGAAAATTCTCTTCTTCCTAATCATGTATTCAAATTGACTAAGGCTCTCTATGGCTTGAAACAAGCTCCTAGAGCTTGGTATGAAAGGCTTAGTTCCTTTCTTATTTTAAATAATTTTACCAAAGGCAAGGTTGATACTACATTGTTTATTAAATATTTTGAAAATAATTTTCTTATTGTGTAAATTTATGTTGACGATATTATTTTTGGCTCTTCGGATGAATCACTATGTGAATCATTTGCCAAATGTATGAGTCATGAATTTGAAATGAGTTTAATGGGTGAATTAACTTTCTTTTTAGGATTACAAATCAAACAACTTAGTGATGGTATATTTCTTAACCAATCTAAATATACATTAGAATTGTTAAAACGATTTAACATGGATAATTCAATAGTAATAAACACCCCTATGAGTACTTCGACTAAGTTAGATATGGATGAAAATAGTGAAAATTTCGATCAAAAAACATATAGGGGAATGATAAGCAGTCTACTCTACCTCACCGCGACTAGACCGGATATTATGTTTAGTGTAGGACTTTGCGCTAGGTTTCAATCAAATCCTAAATTATCTCATCTTAAAAGCGTTAAAAGAATATTTAGGTATCTTAAAGGAACTCCAAATCTAGGACTATGATATCCAAAATCTGAAAATTTTGATTTAATAGCTTATGCATATGTCGATTTTGGCGGATGCAGGATAGATAGAAAAAGTACATCCGGAACATGCCAATTTTTAGGACATGCGCTTGTTTCTTGGACTTCCAAGAAACAAAATTCAGTTGCACTATCTACGGCGGAAGCCAAGTACATTGCTGCAAGTGCATGCTGTGCACAAGTTGTTTGGATGAAAAATACATTAGAAGACTATGGAATTCACTTTAAAAACATTCCCATAAAATGTGATAATACTAGTGTCATATGTCTTACTAAAAATCCAATTCAGCACTCTAGAACTAAGCACATCGACGTTAGGCATCATTTCATACGCGATCATGTCCTTAACAATGATGTTGTTCTAGAATTCATTGACACAAAGCATCAATTAGCAGATATATTTACAAAAGCTTTGAATGAAGACCAATTTGAATTCATTAGAAGGGAATTAGGTATGTTAAATTGTCCCTAAGAATAAACTTGTTTGAATGGATTTTCCGTAAAGTTTTTCATCCTCTCTTCGTTCCTCGATGAATCTGATCCTTCTCTTTCAATTCTAAATGATATGTTAAATTATCTCATCCTATCTTGAGTCAAACTCCGCTCCCATCTGATCAAGATTAATGATTTTATGATATTCTATGAATCTCGAAATTGATTTTGATGACTTGATTATGAGTTTCAAGTTGACAAATTGAATTTGAATGGATTTGTATTCGAATTATGATCATGACTTATTGGAGTTACTACTTGGAATTTTTATCACTATCTCTTCCTTGTACATCTACAATTTTTTATTTATAGAAAGAAGAGATTTGATAAAATGGATGAATGCTGAATTTTCCTTTAAGATGAACTCTGCGTAAATATTTTAGCATACTTAATTTTGAATGATAAAATTTTTATGATCAATGCAGAATTCCTGAAGTTATAATCACAAATTATGTGCTTCAAGTATCATTCCCTTTTTGTTGATGACAAAGGGGGAGAAAAGTGATGACTTGTACCATTTTAATAGCATGACTTATATGAATTGCAAAAGCTTGTGTGATATGAATGTCTTATATGCCTTGCAAAAGCATGTTTTATCTTTGAGAATATCGCAAGATTGATTATCATATTGAAAGCATGCCTTACATTTATATCATGAAATTCATGTTGAAAATCTTTATCTCCTGTCGTAGTAAAAATTGTCTCTTATCATTCGACTTGAAAATGATTTTCATCGAAGTTTTGTATTTACTATTGCTTAATGAGAATAACGATAAGTTCTACGGTTAGAACTTATCAGTTTATGCTTGAATTCAATGGATAAAATTCAAGTGCTTTCATCTTCTCATAATATGACATATAGATAGGGGGAGTTATGTTTAACTCCGTCATCAATTGATTGTCATCATCAAAAAGGGGGAGATTGTTGAATCTCGGATTTTGATGATAAAATCAATTGATGGGTTAATTGATCTAATCCATATTATTGAGTTAAGTGTGCAGGAGTAACTACGATAACCAGAAAACACAAAGCAAGAATACCAGAGTCAAGTTTGATGGACGTTTAAGAGTCCGAAGAATCGTCGGAGATGCTGCCGGAACCAACCTAGAAGAAATCGGGAACCTGTCAGAATTTTCGGAAGTTCGCCGAAGAGATCGTCGGAGGTTCACGGAGATCACCGAGAAGGCTCGGCTACTCGTTAAAGTCATCACAAGTTCGGGAGCTTGCAGGGAGTCCGTCGGAAGAAGTTCGTCGGAAAGCTCATCGGAACAAGACTCGACGTTCACGGTTGAAAACTTGCTTAGGATGTGTTTTGTTATGTAGTTCACTTGTAATTAGGATTAGGATTAAGAGATAATCCTATATCTTGGTTAGGGGCCAACTAGGCCCAAAATTAGACTTGGTTTGGGCTAAATTTGAAGCCCAACAAGTGAACCGAAGGGTCTGGCGGTGGCACCACCGGGGCTGGGCGGTGGCACCGCCCAGCACTGTCAGTGTCTGACACTGACAGGCGATGGCACCGCCAGCATCGGGAACCCAAAGAGAATTCAAATTTTGGAGCCCAAAATTGAATCCTCTTGAGGCCTATAAATACCCCTCAAATCTCAACTGAGATTACAATTTTTTGAGCAGCAATTGTTTGAGAGAAAGGCCTTAGAAAAGTCTTAGCTAGTCTTGTTTTCAATTTGCTAGTGTTCACCTCCTTCTTTCTTGCTGAAAATCTGTAAGAGAGTGAACCGCTTGTAAAAAATTGTAAGAGGGGTATTCACCCTTCCCTTTCAAGAGATTAGCTAGTGGAAGGTGGGAGACTCATCGAAGAGGGGCCTCGCAAGTGGATGTAAGTCACTTGACCGAACCACTTTAAAATCGGTGCAATCTCTGGTTTGCATTTCATTACTGCTATTTACATTACTGTAAACTTTCTTACTTGCTTTATTTCCTCATTACCTTTGCTGCACAACTTTGCGAATATGCTTTCAAGTTAAGCACTTACAATTCCGATTTTTATCGTACGAAAGATTTATCAAAACCGACGTTTTAATCCGCTGCACTAATTCACCCCCCCCTCTTAGTGCCGCTCCGATCCTAACAGTGTTATCACATTTAATGGGAATATTTTTAAGATGAATTTTATAATCTTCTAAGATATTTTTCATCCATACAACTTGTGCACAGCATGAACTTGCTACAATATATTCAGCTTCGGTTGTTGATAGTGCAACCGAGTTTTGTTTCTTAGATGATCAGGAAACAAGGGCATGTCCTAAAAATTGACATGTTCCTGATGTGCTTTTTCTATCTAGTTTACAGCCAGCAAAGTCCGCATCAGCACAAGCAATTAACTCAAGATTCTTTGATTTTGGGTACCATAATCCTAGATTTGTGGTACCATTAAGATATCTAAGTATTCTTTTAACTGCTTTGAGATGAGATATCTTAGGGTTTGATTGAAATCTAGCATAAAGTCCTACACTGAACATGATATCTGGTCTAGTTGCAGTGAGGTAAAGTAAACTTCCTATCATGCCCCTATAAGTTTTTTGATCGAAGCTTTCTCCACTTTTATCAATTTCTAACTTAGTGGAGGTGCTCATAGGAGTGTTAATAGCTTTTGAGTTATTCATATTAAACTTTTTTTGTAAATTCATAGCATATTTAGTTTGACTAATAAAGATGTCATTGCTTAGTTGTTTGATTTGTAAGCCTAAGAAGAATGTTAATTCTCCCATTAAACTCATTTTGAATTCAAGACTCATAGTTTTAGCAAAAGATTCACAAAGAGATTCATTCGTAGAACCAAAGATAATATCATCAACATAAATCTGAACAATAAGAAAATCATTTTCAAAATTCTTGATGAACAATGTCGAATCAACCTTGCATTTTGGAAAATTATTTTCGATAAGAAAAGAACTAAGTCTCTCATACCAAGCCCTCGGAGCTTGTTTTAAACCATAAATAGCTTTAGTTAATCTAAACACATGATTAGGGTGGCTATTATTTTCAAATCCAGGAGGTTGTTCAACATAGACTTCTTCGAAAATAAAGCCATTAAGAAAAGCGCTTTTAACATACATTTGAAACAACTTAAAATTATTACTACTAGCGTAGGCAAGGAGCATCCTTATAGCTTCTAATCGAGCCACAGAAGCGAAGGTTTCTTCGTAATCGATACCTTCTTCTTGGTTGAAACCTTTGGCCACTAATCTAGCCTTGTTTCTAACCACGATACCATATTCATCTTGCTTGTTTCTAAAAACCCATTTAGTACCAATAACTAAATGGTTATTTGGCCTAGGAACAAGCTTCCACACCTCATTTCTCTCAAATTGATTTAATTCATCTTGCATTGCGATAATCCATGAATCATCTTTCATGGCTTCGTCAATACATTTAGGTTCAATTTGGGAAAGAAAAGCGGCGTTGGAACAAAAATTTTTAAGAGAAGAACGTGTTTGAACCCCCTTTGATGTGTCTCCTAAGATTAGCTCCTTAGGATGAGCATCTACATACTTCCAATCCTTGGGTAAGGATGTTTCGGAAGTGGATGCATCCAAGTTGCTAGTTGGAGACGGGGTTTCATTTAAATTCAAGGAATCAAAATTAACATCATCATCAAAATCATTTTTCCTGATTTCGGAAATCTCATTGAAAACAACATAAATGGATTCTTCAATAATTAAAGTTCTTTTATTGAAGATATGAAAGACTTTAGAAACCGAAGAATAACCTAGAAAGATTCCTTCATCGGATTTAGCATCAAATTTTCCTAAGTTATCCTTTTCATTCAAGATAAAACACTTACACCCAAAGACTTTAAAATATGAAATATTAGGTTTTTTGTTGTTCCATAACTCATAGGGAGTTTTGGTGAGTAAGGGTCTTACTAGAACTCTATTCAAAATATAGCATGCAGTATTTACGGCTTCGGCCCAAAAATATTTGGGTAGGCTATGTTCATTCAATATGGTTCTTGTCATTTCTTGTAAATTTCGATTTTTTCTTTCTACTACTCCATTTTGTTGAGGATTTCTAGGAGTAGAGAAATTATGGTTGTATCCATTGAGTTCACAAAATTCTTGGAAATCATAGTTTTGAAATTCACCACCGTGATCACTTCTAATTGACGAAATCATAGAACCCTTCTCATTCTGAACAAGTTTACAAAACTTGGTAAAATATCTAAAGCATTCATTTTTCTGTTTTAAAAAATAAGTCCATGTGTATCTGCTATAGTCATCCACAATGACGAAGGCGTATTTGCTACCTCCTAGGCTTGATGTAGAGATTGGTCCGAACAAGTCCATATGGATCAATTGTACGGGCCTAGAGGTGCTTATTTAATTCTTAGATTTGAAACTACCCTTAATTTGTTTACCTAATTGGCAAGCATCACATACATTATCTTTGATGAACTTGATATGAGGAATTCCTCTTACAAGTTCTTTAGATGATATTTGAGTGATTAGTTTCATGCTAGCATGACCTAATCTTTTATGCCATAGCCAAGCATCCTCATTCAAAACCGAAAAACACATTTCATTACACAAATCATTGATGTCAATAGTGTATACGTTATTTTGTTTTAATGCAATCATAGACGTGTTTTTGTGTGGTTTTTCAATGATGCAAGCATTAGATTCGAATCTGACAATATATCCTTTATCACATAATTGACTAATGCTCAAGAGGTTATGTTTTAAACCATCAACTAACAAAACATCTTTGATAAAGAAGTTGGATTTGTTACCTATGGTTCCTTTGCCAATGATTTTACCCTTGTTGTTATCTCCGAAGGTGACATAGCCTTCGTCTTGTTATGATCGGAGTGGCACTAAGAGGGGGGGGTGAATTAGTGCAACGGATTAAAACTTTGATTTTGGAGAAATCTTTCGTACGATGAAAAGCAATATCAATGGAAACCGATTTTAGAAGCTTGCTAACTTAGAAACGTATGGAAGCGTAGTAACTAAGTACAGAAGTTTGCAGTATGTAAATGGCAAGAGTAGGATGCAAACCAGATAACGCAGTAGCTTTTAAAGTGGTTCTGTCAAAATGACCTACATCCACTTGCGAAGCATTCTTCGAAGAGGCTTCCAACTTCCACTAGCAAATTTCTTGTAGGGGAAGGACTAATACCCCTCTTACAACCTTTACAAGTGGTTCACACTCTTACAATTCTTTTCAACAAGATGGAAGGAGGTGAACACTTAGGCAATATGAAAAACAAAGCTTGCAAAGACTATTCTAAGGCTCTTAACTCAAACTATTGCTTTTCAAAAGGTTGTGTTCTCTGCTGAGAAATGAGGGGTATTTATAGGCCTCGAGAGGATTCAAATTTGGGCTCCAAATTTTGAATTCTCTTGGGTTTCCGAGGCCGGCGGTGCCGCCGCTTGTTAGTGGCGGTGCCACCTGTCAGTGTCTAACACTGACAGTGGATTGGCGGTGCCACCGCCCAGTCAAGCGGTGCCACCGCCCAGCTCTCGGGTGCTAGGCGGTGCCACCGCCTAGGTCAATTCAGCTCACTGGTTAGGCTCCAAACTTGGCCCAAACCAGTCCGAACTCAGGCCCAATTGGCCCCTACTTGGGTTATAGGATTAACACCTAATCCTAACCCTAATTAACATGCTAACTATGAATTTAAAGACATTTTCTAAGCTATTACAAAGTCCATAAGTCAAGACTTCTTCCGGCGATCTTCCGACGAACTTCCGACGGTCTTTCGAGAAACTCTCGGAAATCATTCTACGGACTCCCGGCAAGCTCCTAGACTTCACGATTTGATCTTGGCAAGTTCCAATGAGCTTCTTCGGCAAGCTCCGATCTTTCTCGGTGAGCTCCGCGAACTTCCAACGAACCTTCTGGTGAGCTTCCAAAAAACCCTTCGGCAAGCTCCCTACTCATTCTCGGCTAGTTCCGACAGCATTCCCGACGAACCTTCGGACTTCCGTCGAACTCTCGAACTCGCAACAAATCCTTTGCGCTTGACTCCAACACTTTGTTTCGCTTTATGTCTTCGTCGTTATCGTAGTTAATCCTACACACATAAGCCAAAACTCTACTCCGATCTAGACAATTATTACAACGCAAATTGACATTCTGTTGCCCGACACATTATTGGTTAGCGCTTCGTCCGATTCTTCAACGCATCGTCCTCTCTTGCGGCTTGTTGCCCAATCGGCGGTTGACCTCCGCAACCCCGATATCCTTAGCATAATTTCGCTCTTGGCCTGATTCCCGACGTCCGAAGTCTTCTGCCATCCAATATCCTAATGTGATCTCCTCCGGCGCAACGTCAATTTCTCCTGCGTCAACTGTCTAATCCTGATCGAGTAGACCTGCATCACTCAAAATGCTTTTAAACATCTAAACACAATCAATTAGTTTTATAATCAAAATCCGAGATTCAACAATCTCCCCCTTTTTGATGATGACAACTAATTGATGACTAACAGAGTTAACCTTAACTCCCCGGAGTTTAACTAAACTCCCCCTATCAATATGCTATTGATAGAACACTTGGATTATCCCAAATCCAAGTAACATTCATCACATGTTATGAAAAATATTTAAACCATCATGCAAATATATATAAAATATTCAATTCAATGCATAAAGTCATCAATATACTTCTCCCCCTATGTTATCAACAAAAAGGAGAAGTAGCTCTAGCTATTTTAAAAGATATGCAAGTTTTTGCAACATAAAGCTAGATTTTCATCACAATATATAAGCACAAAAGCATAGCAAGATTCTTAAGTTCAATCATGGCAATTCAACAGTTGCTTCTTATGCAAGATTGCACTTTGCTTTTCTTTGCATGTTCTCACTAGCAAAAGCTTTCTCCCCTTTGTTTTTGTCGAAAAGAAGGGAAGAGTACAAGCTAGCCAACATTTGCCTTGAGCTAGCAATCTTTCTCCTCCTATGTCATTGCCGAAAAGGAGAGGAACCAATGATTTAGACTTTTACATAAATTATGAATTTGCATCAATCAATATTTCAATCATCACATAATACATACAAGACAAAAATGCAAAGAAATCATGTCATAAAAGACATCAATTGTTAAACATGATATGATAATAGTCTCAAAAATTTTAATTTGCAATACATGTGATACATTGCAATACTAAAAAATTTAATGCAATGCTTTTAAGGATATCAACCTATTTTTGATACAAAGCATGGCAAGAGCAATTATATTACAACTTTTCTAAGTTTTGCATTTTTTGCTTCTTTTGAGATAGCAATTCTTTGTTTCTCTATAAGCTAGCAACTTTTACGATATGCAAGTTTTACTACATACAAGCTAGCAAATTTAAAGATGTGCAAGTTGGCATATTTGCTTTTCTTTACAATGTGCATGATAGTATTTCTTTGTAATGTTCAAGATAGCAAATTGTACATCATGCTAGCTAGCATATTAAAGATGTTCAAGAAAGTAAGCTCTTTCTTCTCTTTTGAGAAGTGTCATTTTTGCTTCCTTAGCAAAATACCAAACTAGCAAGGGACCATGTTTTACATGAGGCAAGCAAACAATTTGGCAAGTGTTACATTTGTATCTTTTCTTTAGATGTGCAAGAAAGTAAGCAAATTTTTACATTTTCTTGACTTGTGCAAGGTAGATAATTTATCTTTGAGATTACCCTTTACATCAATTCAAGATAGCACATTAGCAACTCTTTCTCTCTCTTTGTCATTGACAAAAAGAAAGGAAGATTCAAGTCATGAATATCAAAATAATAATTTTATCATGAATATTTCATCATTGTGTGCATCATTATTGCATGCATAATACCAAATCATCATATATATTTTCAAAACATATAAACTCATCATTATATACATGATTCCAAATCATCATTCATATCATTTCAATCATTGTTTCAATCATCACTATAACTCATCATGCACAATATTGAATAAATCGATCAACATTATGAGGATATGATACATGATACTAAAATTTTTAACTATTTATCAATATTTTGATCATGATACCAAACATTCATCATTTAGAGTATTCATGATACAAAACATTAAATCAATATTTATAATACAGCATTTTAGCAACAACTCATAGTATTTTAAATCATGATTTACATCATATGTAATACATCACATCATAATTAGAAAGCACAAGTATTGTATGCATCATTGCAAATCATAAACATTTCAATTCATCATGGCATTAATCTGTCAAATTGCATCCTGTCATGCATGATCATAACTTTTTCCCATTTTATCATTGTAAGCAAGAAAGAATAAGGAAAGAACAAAATAGTGCATAATATTTCAATTATTTCAAGGCATACAAGCCATAAATCCAATGGCATAATGTCATGAAAGATAAGACCTCTTGAATTACAAAAGACATGATTCATTTTATCAAATCACTTCTTTTTATAAATAACAAAAATTGTAGGTGTACAAAGAAGAGATTGTGATTAAAAAAAATCTGAAGTAGTAAATCCAAGAAATCAAGATCATAATTTGAATACAATCTCATTTAAATTCAAATCGTCAAATTCATCAAAATCTCAACATTACTTTCAAGAGATTCAAAATGGTATACATAGATTTATCATAATAAACATCAAGATCAATAGGATAGAGAAAAATAATTTTTCAAGGAAAAAATATTTTCCTCTTTTTAGTTGTTTCAATTCATATGATTTTATTTCACTTATACCAAATAAAAACATGTATCATGTTTAAAACCGAAAGTGTAAGATTTATTACAACAAAGATTAAAAAGGCACTTTCATTATGGTAAAAATCAATAATCCATAAATCACAAGATTCATCATGCATAATTTCGAAATTTATTAAGCATGATCAATATGCATGACACTCATTTATTTTCAAAATATTCATCATGTTTATTTTCATGAGATTCACAAGAATGGTAAAATAAATTCATTAATCTCAATAGGATATAAAATTTATTTCCATTTCATACAATTGATTTCATGTGAGGGTGTTCAAGTTTTTTTTGTGAAAACATGTATCATCATTTAAAATCAAAACATAAGTTTCGTCATAAAACCGTCAAGACCAAACACATCAAAAATAAAACATCATGATATCACATCTATCATCAAAAGACTATCAAGAAATTCATACATAGATGTACATGCACTATGTCATCTTAATATGTCATGAGAATGTCATCTTAATTCGTCATAAAAATGATTCAACCAAAAACATGTTAATCCAAAATGAGAGTTTCAAATCAACATTTACTTCAAAAACTCATGCATGATATAAAATCATCAACATACATATGTATGGATTAATCCTAAGCATTATCACATATCATATTATCATCCCTAATATTGCATCATTCAACATTTCAAAACATAACATGCATGAAACTTTTACAATATACTTTTTATGATCAAATTTTTAATTTTTCAAAGATGCTACAAAGAAAAACATAATATGATTTTTGAAAAACAATTTTTTTATTTTCTATTCTATTATCTAAATTAAGCACTTCATAAAAAACTTCAAGTAATTTCAAAATAATTCAAGAGAGTTGAGTTACTTACCTTGTAGTCGAAGCCTATCAAAGCCCAATTCGCAGTTTCACCTTTGGAAGTTCTTGATTCATCCTTGGTTGCCTTCCTCTTCTTTGGCCTCTTCCTCCATTCAAGTTCATTGTTTATTTTAGATTTTTGTTTAATAAACTTATTAAGATTTAGTGTTCGAAGTTCAAGTTCATCATTGTCCTCATCACTTGAGTCATCACTCAAGTGGTATTCATTTGTCCAGTGTTCCAAATCCTTCCTATTCTTTGGAAGGTGATTTTGTTCATCATGTTCATCATATGTTTTGTACACCATTTCATATGTCATCAACGAACCAATTAGTTCTTCAAGTGGAAAAATATTTAAATCTTTTGTTTCTTGTATTGCGGTTATTTTAGGATCCCACCTTTTTGGAAGGGATCTTAAGATCTTGCTTATGAGATCAAAATTCGAAAAAGATTTACCAAGAACTCTTAGATTATTGACGACATCCGTGAAACGGGTATACATGTCCCATATAGTCTCGCTTGGTTGCATTTGAAGAAGCTCAAAGTCATGCAATAAAATGTTAACTTTCGAGTCTTTGACTCTACTAGTTCCTTCGTGTGTGATTTCAAGTGTTCGCCAAATATCAAAAGCCGTTTCGCACATTGAAATCCGATTAAACTCATTTTTGTCCAAAGCGCAAAATAAGGCATTCATAGCCTTTGCGTTTAAATAAAAATACTTCTTCTCCAAATCCGACCATTCGTTCATCGGTTTAGAGGGAAGTTGAAAATCGTTTTCAATGATATTCCATAAATCCAAATTCATAGAAATCAAGAAAACTCTTATTCGAGTTTTCCAATAAGTATAGTCCAATCCGTTAAACAACGGTGGATGAAAAACCGAAAAGCCCTCTTGAAAGCCATGAAGAGTCATTTCTCTCGGGTGTAAATCCGAAATGAGAAATACCGGGCTCTGATACCAATTGTTAGGATTGGAGCGGCACTAAAAGGGGGGGTGAATTAGTGCAGCGGATTAAAACTTCGATTTTGGACAAATCTTTCGTACGATGAAAAGCAATATCAATGGAAACCGATTTTAGAAGCTTGATAACTTAGAAACATATGGAAGCGTAGTAACTAAGTAGAGAAGTTTACAGTATGTAAATGGCAAGAGTAGGATGCAAACCAGATAACGTAGCAGCTTTTAAAGTGGTTCGGTCAAAATGACCTACATCCACTTGCGAAGCCTTCTTCGAAGAGGCTTCCAACTTCCACTAGCAAATTTCTTGTAGGGAAGGACTAATACCCCTCTTACAACCTTTACAAGTGGTTCACACTCTTACAATTCTTTTCAACAAGATGGAAGGAGGTGAACACTTAGGCAATATGAAAAACAAAGCTTGCAAAGACTATTATAAGGCTCTTAACTCAAACTATTGCTTTTCAAAAGGTTGTGTTCTCTGCTGAGAAATGAGGGGTATTTATAGGCCTCGAGAGGATTCAAATTTGGGCTCCAAATTTTGAATTCTCTTGGGTTTTCGAGGTCGGCGGTGCCACCGCCTGTCAGTATCTGACACTGATAGTGGACTGGCGGTGCCACCGCCTAGGCCAATTCAGCTCACTGGTTGGGCTCCAAACTTGGCCCAAACTAGTCCGAACTCGGGCCCAATTGGCCCCTACTTGGGTTATAGGATTAACACCTAATCTTAACCCTAATTAACGTGCTAACTACGAATTTAAAGACATTTTCTAAGCTATTACAAAGTTCGTAAGTCAAGACTTCTTCCGGCGATCTTCCGATGAACTTCCGACGGTCTTCCGATAAACTCTCGGAAACCATTCTACGGACTCCCGGCAAGCTCCTAGACTTCACGATTTGATCTTGGTGAGTTCCAATGAGCTTCTTCGGCAAGCTCCGATCTTTCTCGGTGAGCTCCGCGAACTTCCAACGAACCTTCTGGTGAGCTTCCAAAAAACCCTTCGGCAAGCTCCCTACGCATTCTCGGCTAGTTCCGACAGCATTCCCGACGAACCTTCGGACTTCCGTCGAACTCTCGAACTCGCAACAAATCCTTTGCGCTTGACTCCAACACTTTGTTTCGCTTTATGTCTTCGTCGTTATCGTAGTTAATCCTACACACATAAGCCAAAACTCTACTCCGATCTAGACAATTATTACAACGCAAATTGACATTCTGTTGCCCGACACATTATTGGTTAGCGCTTCGTCCGATTCTTCAACGCATCGTCCTCTCTTGCGGCTTGTTGCCCAATCGGCGGTTGACCTCCGCAACCCCGATATCCTTAGCATAATTTCGCTCTTGGCCTGATTCCCGACGTCCGAAGTCTTCTGCCATCCAATATCCTAATGTGATCTCCTCCGGCGCAACGTCAATTTCTCCTGCGTCAACTGTCTAATCCTGATCGAGTAGACCTGCATCACTCAAAATGCTTTTAAACATCTAAACACAATCAATTAGTTTTATAATCAAAATCCGAGATTCAACAATCTCCCCCTTTTTGATGATGACAACTAATTGATGACTAACAGAGTTAACCTTAACTCCCCGGAGTTTAACTAAACTCCCCCTATCAATATGCTATTGATAGAACACTTGGATTATCCCAAATCCAAGTAACATTCATCACATGTTATGAAAAATATTTAAACCATCATGCAAATATATATAAAATATTCAATTCATTGCATAAAGTCATCAATATACTTCTCCCCCTATGTTATCAACAAAAAGGAGAAGTAGCTCTAGCTATTTTAAAAGATATGCAAGTTTTTGCAATATAAAGCTAGATTTTCATCACAATATATAAGCACAAAAGCATAGCAAGATTCTTAAGTTCAATCATGGCAATTCAACACTTGCTTCTTATGCAAGATTGCACTTTGCTTTTCTTTGCATGTTCTCACTAGCAAAAGCTTTCTCCCCTTTGTTTTTGTCGAAAAGAAGGGAAGAGTACAAGCTAGCCAACATTTGCCTTGAGCTAGCAATCTTTCTCCTCCTATGTCATTGCCGAAAAGGAGAGGAACCAATGATTTAGACTTTTACATAAATTATGAATTTGCATCAATCAATATTTCAATCATCACATAATACATACAAGACAAAAATGCAAAGAAATCATGTCATAAAAGACATCAATTGTTAAACATGATATGATAATAGTCTCAAAAATTTTAATTTGCAATACATGTGATACATTGCAATACTAAAAAATTTAATGCAATGCTTTTAAGGATATCAACCTATTTTTGATACAAAGCATGGCAAGAGCAATTATATTACAACTTTTCTAAGTTTTGCATTTTTTGCTTCTTTTGAGATAGCAATTCTTTGTTTCTCTATAAGCTAGCAACTTTTACGATATGCAAGTTTTACTACATACAAGCTAGCAAATTTAAAGATGTGCAAGTTGGCATATTTGCTTTTCTTTACAATGTGCATGATAGTATTTCTTTGTAATGTTCAAGATAGCAAATTGTACATCATGCTAGCTAGCATATTAAAGATGTTCAAGAAAGTAAGCTCTTTCTTCTCTTTTGAGAAGTGTCATTTTTGCTTCCTTAGCAAAATACCAAACTAGCAAGGGACCATGTTTTACATGAGGCAAGCAAACAATTTGGCAAGTGTTACATTTGTATCTTTTCTTTAGATGTGCAAGAAAGTAAGCAAATTTTTACATTTTCTTGACTTGTGCAAGGTAGATAATTTATCTTTGAGATTACCATTTACATCAATTCAAGATAGCACATTAGCAACTCTTTCTCTCTCTTTGTCATTGACAAAAAGAAAGGAAGATTCAAGTCATGAATATCAAAATAATAATTTTATCATGAATATTTCATCATTGTGTGCATCATTATTGCATGCATAATACCAAATCATCATATATATTTTCAAAACATATAAACTCATCATTATATACATGATTCCAAATCATCATTCATATCATTTCAATCATTGTTTCAATCATCACTATAACTCATCATGCACAATATTGAATAAATCGATCAACATTATGAGGATATGATACATGATACTAAAATTTTTAACTATTTATCAATATTTTGATCATGATACCAAACATTCATCATTTAGAGTATTCATGATACAAAACATTAAATCAATATTTATAATACAGCATTTTAGCAACAACTCATAGTATTTTAAATCATGATTTACATCATATGTAATACATCACATCATAATTAGAAAGCACAAGTATTGTATGCATCATTGCAAATCATAAACATTTCAATTCATCATGGCATTAATCTGTCAAATTGCATCCTGTCATGCATGATCATAACTTTTTCCCATTTTATCATTGTAAGCAAGAAAGAATAAGGAAAGAACAAAATAGTGCATAATATTTCAATTATTTCAAGGCATACAAGCCATAAATCCAATGGCATAATGTCATGAAAGATAAGACCTCTTGAATTACAAAAGACATGATTCATTTTATCAAATCACTTCTTTTTATAAATAACAAAAATTGTAGGTGTACAAAGAAGAGATTGTGATTAAAAAAAATCTGAAGTAGTAAATCCAAGAAATCAAGATCATAATTTGAATACAATCTCATTTAAATTCAAATCGTCAAATTCATCAAAATCTCAACATTACTTTCAAGAGATTCAAAATGGTATACATAGATTTATCATAATAAACATCAAGATCAATAGGATAGAGAAAAATAATTTTTCAAGGAAAAAATATTTTCCTCTTTTTAGTTGTTTCAATTCATATGATTTTATTTCACTTATACCAAATAAAAACATGTATCATGTTTAAAACCGAAAGTGTAAGATTTATTACAACAAAGATTAAAAAGGCACTTTCATTATGGTAAAAATCAATAATCCATAAATCACAAGATTCATCATGCATAATTTCGAAATTTATTAAGCATGATCAATATGCATGACACTCATTTATTTTCAAAATATTCATCATGTTTATTTTCATGAGATTCACAAGAATGGTAAAATAAATTCATTAATCTCAATAGGATATAAAATTTATTTTCATTTCATACAATTGATTTCATGTGAGGGTGTTCAAGTTTTTTTGTGAAAACATGTATCATCATTTAAAATCAAAACATAAGTTTCGTCATAAAACCGTCAAGACCAAACACATAAAAAATAAAACATCATGATATCACATCTATCAT